>NW_027256883.1:9555155-9630155 GCF_029215685.1 Pituophis catenifer annectens
TGGACCGTACCTTATCGCGGTACCTTATATAATGGCTTCAATCACAGTATCATGCCTCAGCATATAATTTGTATATATACTGTTGTTGTTCTCTGGCCCCATCTAGTGGCTGGGGCCAAATACTAATCTGTATTGTTTGGAAACTGACCCAGCCCTTTAAGAGCCCTTTCTAGATCAGGACTCGTTACGCACAGTCAGTCATGCCCTCGTCACCTCTCGTCTGGACTATTGTAATGCTCTCTACATGGGGCTCCCCTTGAGGTGCACCCGGAGGCTCCAACTGGTGCAGAGTGCGGCCGCGCGGGTGGTTATGGGAGCAACATGGAGCTCCCATGTAACACCTCTCCTGCGCGAGCTGCACTGGCTCACGGTGGTCTTCCGGGTGCGCTTCAAGGTTCTGGTTACCACCTTTAAAGCGCTCCATGGCTTGGGACCTGGTTACTTATGGGACCGCCTACTACCATCAACAGCCTCCCACCGACCAGTATGCTCCCACAGAGAGGGGCTCCTCCAGGTGCCGTCGGCCAAACAATGTCGGCTGTCGGCCCCTAGGGGGAGAGCCTTCTCTGTGGGGGCACCGACGATCTGGAATGAGCTCCCCCCAGAGATACGGAGGATTCCGGATCTGCGCACCTTCCGCCGCGAGTTGAAGACGCTCTTATTTCATCAAGCTGGCCTCGCCTAAATCTTCTCCCTTTTAAGTGTAAATTTTAAATTTTTGAATCTATTTTAAAATATGGGTATTTTAAATTATGGGTATTAATTCAGCCAAATTTATTTAATTCATTTTATTCGATTTTAAATTTTGTATATCTATGTGTTTTATTTCATGGCTGTGCACCGCCCTGAGTCCTTCGGGAGTAGGGCGGTATAGAAATTCAAAAATAAAATAATAAAAAAAAAGAGTCATCTGTGGTGACTGTGGGCAAGACATGGAGGCAACACAGCCAGCTGATAGTTTAAACTCCCCTTTATTGCTCCAACTTTCCCCCAAACGCTCCCACATTTATGGCAAGGCCCAGAGCAAAACGCTCACACACAGACCTCCAGCAGCCTCTGGCTATGAGTAGTACAGCAAAATGTTGTTAGCACACCGGCTTCAAGGCCAGAACTCCAGCAAAGCAAAGGAACAAGGCAGTAATAAGGCAACAAATTCAATGAGGCAAAGAAACAAGGCAGTGATAAGGCAAGTCCAGCAAACTCCAGATGTCGGCAATGGCACACAAAACTCCATGAATTCAACACTTGTTCCCAACAAGATCCCCTCTCCAAAGCATCTCCTTAAGTCTCAGTCCCCAGGTGTGCCTTGTGAATAGGGGCAGGGCGCTCTTCTCCCATGTCATTAGGTCACCTCCTCTCCACTCTCCGTGCTTGGGGATCAGGAGGGGACAGTCCTTGCTTGTCACCAGAGCTCTGTTGTTCCTCATCTCCACTACCTGCCCTCTTTCCCCCCCCTCTCTCAGTCATCCTGCCCTTGTTCTTCCCTGCTGGCAAGCCGTCCCACATGCGAGGGACCCAGGGCTGCCTCGTCCTGCTCCTCCCCGCATTCCTCAGAAGCGAATGAGGCCACCCCCTCGACCTTCATCGGCCTCAGCTCTGGCTCGTCCTCCTCTATGGACTCAGGCTCCGATGGGGCCACAACATCATCTAGTCATAAACACTCATTCCAAAAACATGTGCCCCTTGGGTAGTCAGACTCCATTTCCTTTAGCATTCCTATTTATCAAGGAAATAGAAATACCAGGAAGAATCCGGCCTAATCCATATCACATGTTCATCTGAGGAGAAAAATCCACATCCTACACACACACAGCATCGCCGGTGAGATTTAGATTTATCTGTATTTGTTCATTGTTATGCTCACCAGCAACTCAACACTGCTTAGTTTGTATTTGGGTTCTTATTGTATTTTTTTATTCATTTATTGTATGTATTTAAATATGAGCCAGTAGTGTGTAGCAGCAGCCAAAAAAGCCAATGCAATCCTAAATTGCATTAACAGAAGGAAACAATCAAGATCAAGTGAAGTACTAATACCACTTTGTAAAGTCTTAATAAGACGACAGCTAGAGTACTGCATCCAGTTTTGGTTACCAGATTATAAAATAGATGTTGAGACTCTAGAAAAAGGGCAGAGAAGAGCAACGAAGACAATGAGAGGACTGGAGGCTAAAACATATGAAGAACAGTTACAGGAACTGGGCATGGCTAGTCTAGTGAAGAGAAGGACCAGGGGGAGACATGATAGCAGCCTTCCAATATTTGAGGGGCTGCCACAGAGAGGAGGGGGTCAAACTATTTTCCAAAGCACCCGGAGTCCAGACAAGGAATAATGGATGGAAACTGATCAAGGAGAGATTCAACCTAGAAATAAGGACAAATTTTCTGACAGTGAGAACAAGCAACCAATGGAACAGAAGTTGCTTTCAGAAGTTGTGGGAGTTTCATCACTGGAGGCTTTCAAGAAGAGATTGAACTGCCATTTGTCAGAAATGGTGTAGAGTCTCCTGCGGGGGTTGGACTAGATGACCTACAAGATCCCTTCCAACTCTGTTAATCTAATCTATTTCTATTTTTCCAGGTTCAGCCGTCCTGTTCCTTTAATAAAGCACCCAGTTCTACACACACGGTCTGTTTTATTGGAAGATAGGTGGGTTTAGCTCCATGTCAGGCTGCACACAGAGTAATGTGTAGCGAGGACAGAACACACAGAGTGTACTTTAAATGATGTTTACCACTTGCATACAATAGTTAACAAAGGTGTCATTATTTAACTAGCAGGGCGACCTGCCAAAGTATTATATGTTATAAATCTGGGCACCTTTTGTGTTTAAAGAGGAAAGTCATTCTGCAGTGCTTGGCATTCTCACAGGTATTTTCAAACTCTTACTAATTTTCAGGACTACACATAGTATCTGTCAGCACTTCAACCTGCATTTACTCTAGTGCTGACATAAGAAGGAGAAGCGAAGGCATCTGGAAAGGGACGTTTGACTTTTCACCTACTTATTTTCCCTGGAGATAATGTTTCAGAGGAGATGAGATGGGAGGGGGGAATTCCTTTGAGCTGGAGTAGATTAGGGGTAGAATGACTTGGAAGATGGCCAATGAGTGCAGGGGAGTGGGTAACGGAAAGGGAGGGTTTTAGGGCTGGAAGTCAGTGTTGGCTTCGTTTGGAGTCAGGTTAGGATGTCGTGCTCAATAAATAGGAGTTTTTTCTTCAAAGATTTTGTTTGAAATGCATTTTATTCGAGACAACCTCGAAACTTGACAGTATCCTTTGCAGAAGAAGATTGCACTGGCAAGGAGATGTAGATGGTCTTCCATTCCTCTTCTCTTGAAAAGAGATGCTTCTCTGTGGACTTAACAGAGGAGAATAACAGCGTTGGAAGGGACCTTGGAGGTCTTCTAGACCAAATCAGGGGTGAAATCCAGCAGGTTCTGACAGGTTCTGGAGAACCGGTAGTGGAAATTTTGAACAGTTTGGAGAACCGGCAAATACCACCTCTGACTAGCCCCAGAGTGGGTTGGAAATGGAGATTTTGCAGTATCCTTCCCCTGCCACCCCTACCAAGCCACCCCCACAGAACTGGTAGTAAAATAAATTGGATTTCACCACTGGTCCAAACCCTTGTTCAAGCAGCAGACCCTATACCATTTCAGACAAATGGTTATCCATTCTCTTCTTAAAAACCTCCAGTGTTGGAGCATCCACAACTTCCGGAGACAAGTTGTTCCACCGATTAGTTGTTCTCACTTTCAGGAAATTTCTCCTTAGTTCTAGGTTGTTTCTCTCCTTGATTAGTTTTCATCCGTTGTTTCTTGTCTTGCCTTCAGGTGCTTTGGAAAATAGCAAAGCACTGTGTGGTGGGTGGGGCAAAGAGAGAGTGATTGCCCCAAAGACACCCATCTGGCTTTCATGCTAAGGTAGGACTAGAATTCACAGTCTCCTGGTGATTGACTCAAAGACACCCAGCAAACTTTCATGCCTAAGGCAGGACTAGAACTCACAGTCTCCTAGTGATTGATTCAGACAGCTTTCCTACCTAAGGTGGGACTAGAACTCACAGTCTCCTGGTGATTGATTCAGACAGCTTTCCTACCTAAGGTGGGACTAGAACTCACAGTCTCCTGGTGATTGATTCAGACAGCTTTCCTACCTAAGGTGGGACTAGAACTCACAGTCTCCTGGTGATTGACTCAAAGACACCAGAGGTGGGTTTCACATAATTTTACCACCGGTTCGCCATGCACCAAAAATGTGAGTGTGCGCGTCTGCATGTGCGCGGCCTTCTGTGCATGGGCTTTGCTCATGCACATGGCTTGCACGCATGCACATGGCTTAGAAAACGTGGCTAAATAGGGTGGCATAGCGCCAGGGCGAGGGCAGGCCTACCCCCCCCCCACAGGTCGCCACTATCAGTTCGCCCAAACCAGTCTGAAGTGGCTGAATACACCACTGAAAGACACCCAGTAAGCTTTCATGCCTAAAGCAGGACTGGAACTCACAGTTTCCCAGTTTCTATGTCAGCACATTAATCCAGGGGTGGGTTCTAAATTTTTTTACTACTGGTTCTGTGGGCATGGCTTATTTTGTGGGTGTGGCTTGGAGGTCATGTAACTAGGTGGGCATGGCTAGCTGGTCAGAGTCATTTCTGGAAGGTCCTTGCACTTACGACCAGTCCTCGCACTTACGACTCGACTAATTTGTTTGCTTTTAACACTGATCAGCTGTAGGACGGCCCTTTGAAGCCCCGCGGCAAGAGTTTAAACAGGTTTTTTCCCTCTAGTCATCAGCTGGGACTCAGGAGGCAGCAATAGATTGGGGGTGGATCCACATAAGAGGTAAGAATAACGTGGGTGGGGGGGTGGGGAGAACCAGTTCAGTGACGTCATATCGTCACTGCTACCGGCTCGGCCGAACCGGACCGAACCGGGAGGAACTCACCACTGCGTTAATCACGATATCAAACTGGCTCTTCAGTGTGCCAAAACCTTCACATGTTGGATGGATCAGTCAAGGTAGAAACAATCTTTTTTTAAAAAAAAGGATTATTGGTTCTCATCCTGGCTTCTGCAGGATTAGGTTCAAGTCAGTGATTTAAGAAAAAGACATCTGGAGTAGAACTGGATTTCAATAGTCCAGTCCTTCTGCTCATCAGTGTTTTGGTGATGTATGAGTTAACCAGTTTGGGGATCTGATGGCTGTTTCCTTTTTGTGGGTATCCATCCTGTATTTGTGATCATTTTGAATTCCTAAGGGCGCTGGCATCAAAAATGAAAGAAGAGGTCAGTGCAAATCTTGCAAATCTTGATTTGCAAGAAAACCAAACCAGCAGATTACTTTTGCAAGACCACAACAAAGTAGGCTGCAAGATGGTTGGGTTTTTCACTCGTGCACGCCGGAAATTGCAAATTTTACTCCTTAAGAGTTCTCCAAGTTCACATTTACCAAGGCAGCGTTCAAACAGAGAATAACAGGACACGCATCGAACCAAGTATTCTATAGGAAACCTTCCCACGAAAATTAAACTTTTCCCTGAATGAGAACAAAGAATCTTGTCTTTTACGCACCAGCCTTGTAACACAAAAAGTTGTGAGGGTTTTTTTTTCCCCCTTTAACAATCAAGTTTCATCAACCACTAAGAAGAGCGCACGGCAACTGAAAACACCAGCAGCACAAATGACAAGCACGAGTGTCTAATTAAATGGGTACCAGCCAAAAGCGACAGAAGTGGAGAGCTGCGTTTTCGGTTTTTAGCTTCTGCATTTCGTCGCCTATTGCAGTCGTCGTAGCGTAATAAGCTTTAGATAAATGTCAAGGCCGGCAGAAGACAGTATAAGGAAGTCTGCATAATGCGGGCTTTTTAGAGCAAGTTGAATCTGTTGAATGGCCAGCTCAACATTACTACATTATTTTAATTAAGGATCTATTGTGAAAGTACAGCTACTCATTTCTCAACGTGAGGCATTGTGGAACACGGTTGTCAAAAACAAGCCTTACCCACCTGGGGCTCCAAAGGAAAACCCACCATAAGAACTGTGCCTTTCTTGCTCTTTCTCTTTTGAAGGAAACTAAGAAACAGATGTCATATTTCAACAAATTCATTTTAAATTTATTTCCCCCCCTCCCGAAAAAAAAGGGTCCCAGGCATATTGGGTGAAGCGATCTAAGGCTATCTATGCTTCTCTTCTTCATAAGGAAATGGAGGGAGTAGGAGAGAAGGAGAAAGAGACGGATGAGGCATGGATAGAGTAGATAGACAGACAGACAGAGAGACAGACAGATGGATAGATGGATAGATAGATCTATTATCTTCCCTGGTCCAACACCTTAAAGCCACAGGACATGATATTGACTTTAAAAAGACCAGAACTATTGCCAAAACTGAACACTTTAACAACAGAATAATCAGAGAAGCCATCGAGATAGAAAAACGCCCACACAGCATGAACAAACGAGACGATACCTCCCGCCTACCAGCCATTTGGAAACCTGCCCTTATTGACAAACGAGTCCCTAACATGACGAATGACACCAGACCCACACTCACGAGAGCCACACAGGATGTCACCACCACACATCCACGCAGAAAGCAGACTCAAACCCACACTGATAATGAGCCACGACCAAGGACCAGAAGCCAGACCACAGCTGCATCATTAGCCACTTTAAACCCCTCCAATCCATACATGAAGCAGACTGACACCCACCATGAAGAGCTAGCACGGCCACAAACACGAAGCCAAACAACAACAACGCAGCTCACCAGCTCAAATCCCCCTGCAACTCAGACTAAGCTGAGCACAACCAAGCCCCCACCCAAACAGAACACACCCCCATCCAATCAGAGCACAACCAACCCCCCATCCAATCAGAGCACAGCCAAGCCCCTAACCAATCAGAGCACACCTCCACCCAATCAGAACACAGCCAAGTTCCCACCCAATCAGCTCACACCCCCACTGGCAGTTAAAAGGAAGAAACAGCTGCGATCTCACATTGCTCCTGGAAGCACGAAGCCGAGAACACTAGCCTGAAGATGACGAATGAGACTTCGTCGAAACGTCGCCAAGACACTTCCAATTTTACGCGGGAGAAAACCCGAATAACCAAAGACCTACATACAAACACCCGCGAAAACCTCAGAAAACATATATATGTGTGTGTGTGTGTGTGTGTGTGTGTGTGTGTGTGTACAGTTAATACGATCTATTTCAAGATCAACTATTTCAAGATTTGAAATAGTAATGGCAGTTACAGCAAAAGACCCTTCACATAAACCTGATGATGGCAGATGAGATTCTGTCGAAACGTCGCTTCTACCCTTTTAGGGATATGTTCACAATTACACGGGAAGAAACCCAAAATATTAACTGTACGTACATATATATCCGTGAAAACTTACATACATATATATATATATATATATATATATATATATATATATATATTTTCTTACTTCTTCGTAGGGTTTATGTGTGTTTTTCTTCTAGCCAGGTTTTCCCTACGTAGCCCAGGTTTTTTTGTAGCTCCAGCTCAGTAGAAGCCCAGAACCGAGTAGATGAGATTCTACTGAGCTGGAGCTACAAAAAAACCTTGGCTACGTAGGGAAAACCTGGCTAGAAGAAAAACACACACACACACACACACACACACACACACACATATATATATATATATATATATATATATATATATATATATATATATATATATATATATAGAGAGAGAGAGAGAGAGAGAGAGAGAGAGAGAGAGAGATGATAGATGGATGATAGGTATGATGATAGATATGATAGATGATAGAGATAGATGATATATAGAGAGATAATAGAGATAGAGATAGATAGGCAGACAGACAGACGGATAGATATAGATGGATAGATATGGATGGTTGGTTGAATGGATGGACAGGCAGGCAGGCAGGTAGGTAGATGAATGGATGGATGGATGATAGGTATGATGATAGATATGGTAGATGAGAAATGAGAGAGAGAGAGAGATCCTAGACAAAGGCAGATTGGTAGATTATAATTATTATTGAGCACTTCTTAAATAATAGGAGCTCTATTGCCTGCTGCAAAGATATTTTTCATTGCAAAAATGAAAAAAAAAATCAGCACTAACATTTCAGTCTTTTAAAACAGCTGTTTCTCACAACAACCGATACACCCCACCAAAATTCCACCCATTTTAACACATCCACTGACCTGAGTATACGTAAAAGGATCTGTGAGATGAGCACACCATGCGAATAATGTCAGTTGAAATTATTCACATGTACCGTTAAAAATATTGTTGGATAGCATCTGCTGAGGTCCTACTGAATCTGGAATTGACTTAATTTTTTTTTGCTCCCTTCCCACCCACATCTGGAAAACTAGGCTCTTAATAACATTGCAAATCACTAGATTACTATGAGAAAGCATGAAACACAAACAAGGAGATGTTATGTCTCCAGGCATGAAGAGCACAGCTTAACTGCAAACAAGATTATAATTTTTATTTGTGTCCACAAACCCTTGAGTAAAATTAATAAAAATTCCAACGCAAAGCGTAGTTTTCAATAGTTATGGTAAACACTACATCATTTGCCTCTGAAGTGTTGTGGGAACCTCCATGCCAGCACAATAAGCAGAAAAGTAAATCCGAACATTGTTTGTACAGATTGTGTGTGGCACAAACAACACAATTAAACACTGAAGGACGGGGTGAAGAATTTGTCTAGTTCTACAGAGGAATTATTGAGTCTGTCATCTTCACCTCTATAGATGTCTGGTTTGGTTCTGCAACCCAACATGACAGACACAGACTTCAGAGGATAATTAGAACTGCAGAAAAAACAATGGCTACCAACCTGCCTTCCATGGAGGACCTGTATATGGTACGAGTCAAAAACAGGGCTGTGAAAATATTTACAGACTCCTTGCATCCTGGACATAAACTGCTTCAACTGCTACTCTCAAAATGACGCTATAAAGCAGTGGTCCCCAACCTTTTTATCGCCGCGGACCAATCAGCCTTTGATAATTTTACCGTGGCCCGCTGAGCGCGCGCAGGGGTGGGGGCTTTGGGCCACACGTGCGTACCTGCGCGGGGCTCTCTTCCCTGGAGCCTTTGCGCATGGCCCAGGAGCTTTTGCGCACGGCCCAGGAGCTTTTGCGCACGGCCCAGGAGCTTTTGCGCACGGCCCAGGAGCCTTTGCGCTGCAGCGTTCATGTCCCCCGGCCGCTGCGCGGCCCGGTGCCAGGTACTCCACGGCCCGGCACCGGTCCGCGGGCCGGGGGTTGGGGACCACTGCTATAAAGCACTGCACACCAAAAACAACTAGACACGAAAAGAGTTTTTTCCCGAATGCCATCACACTGCTAAACAAATAATTACCTCAACACTGTCAAAGTAGTTACTAAGTCTGCACTACTATTAATCTTCTCATTGTTCCCATCACCCATCTCCTTCCATTTATGACTGTATGACTGTAACTTTGTTACTTGTATCCTTATGATTTATATTGATATTGTTTCCTGATTGCTTATTTGTACTCCATGACTATCATTAAGTGGTATCTTATGATTCTTGATGAATGTATCTTTTCTTTTATGTACACTGAGAGCATATGCACCAAGACAAATTCCTTGTGTGTCCAATCACACAATCACACTTGGCCAAAAAAGAATTCTATTCTATTCTATTCTATTCTATTCTATTCTATTCTATTCTATTCTATTCTATTCTATTCTATTCTATTCTTTCAAGACTGGAATGTCAACGTAATCTTGAGGAATTGCTCAGCATAGCTATTTCAACTCTGTCATGACCCATCACAGTTTTATGCATGGATGTAATTTTATGTAAGGATTATATTCATAATACTCACTTTGCACAACTCTAAATGATCTTATTTCTTCAATTTGAGACACATCACCAGCTTTCTAGTTCATAGTTTATCCTCCAAGAGCAACCAGTATGTATATGTGTATGTATGTATGTATGTATGTATATATATATATATATATATATATATATATATATATATATATATATATATATATATATATATACACACACACACACACACACACACACACACACACACACACACACACACACATATATATATATATATATATGTTTTCTTCATCCAAGTGCCAATCAAAGAAGCCTTGACAGCTATCCAAAACAAATATAACCCCCCCAAGCACATCCTAGTTCTGACCAACCACTGCCTATCCAACATATACTTCATCTATAACAGACAAAAATACAAACAAATAGAAGGAGCACCCATGGGATCACCCCTCTCACCTGTCATTGCTAACCTCTACATGGAACACTTTGAAACCCAAGCTCTAGAAAAATCTGACCACAAAACCAAAACTCTGGCTCAGATATGTAGATGACACCTTCATAATCTGGCCACATGGGAAAGAAAAACTGGACAACTTCCTCACACACCTCAACAGCTTACACCCCAAAATACAGTTCACCATGGAAACAGAAGCAAACAACCAACTTCCCTTCCTGGATGTCTTAGTCTACAGAAAATCCAATGGCTCCCTAGGACACACTATCTACCAGAAGAAAACACACACAAACCGCTATCTGCACGCACTCTCACACCACCACCCTGCCCAGATCAACTCTGTAGCCAAGACACTCATTTCCAGAACAAAACGCTTAGCTGACGAACAACACCTAAAAACCGAACTACACACTCTCACTAACGTACTAACATCCAATGGATTCCAAAGAAATAAGATCACCAACCTATATCCAAAAAGAAACCCCCACTAAAATCCAAGACAGAGAACAAGAAAACGGCAAAGCCCTCCTCCCATACATAAAAGGCACCACAGACAGAATCAGCAAGATCCTCCACAAACACAACATCAAGACAGCATTCTGCACAAACCGAAAAATATCCACCATCCTAAGGAACCCCAAAGACAAAATTGAGTTAGAAAATCAAGGAGTATATGAAATCCCATGCACCGCCTGCCCCACCACATACATCGGACAAACCAACAGAAGAATAAGTGCACGCATTGAAGAACACAAGAACTCAGTTAAAAAAGAGGAACCAACTTCTTCCCTGGTCCAACACCTCAAAGCCACAGGACATGATATTGACTTTAAAAAGACCAGAACTATCGCCAAAACTGAACACTTTAACAACAGAATAATCAGAGAAGCCATCGAGATAGAAAAACGCCCACACAGCATGAATAAATGAGATGATACCTTCTGCCTACCAGCCATTTGGAAACCCGCCCTTATCGACAAACGAGTCCCTAACACAAAGAATGACACCAGACCCACACTCACGAGAGCCACACAGGATGTAACTACCACACATCCACGCAGAAAGCAGACTCAAACCCACACTGATGATCAGGCACGACCACAGACCAGTAGCCAGACCACAGCTGCATCATTAGCCACTTTAAACCCCTCCAATCTATACATGAAGCAGACTGACACCCAACATGAAGAGATAGCACGGCCACGAACACGAAGCCAAACAACAGCAACACAGCTCACCAGCTCAAATTCCCCTGCTACTCAGACTAACCCGAGCACAACCAAGCCCCCACTTAAACAGAACACACACCCATCCAATCAGAGCACAGCCAACCCTCCAACCAATCAGAACACACCTCCACCCAATCAGAACACAGCCAAGCTCCCACCCAATCAGTTCACACCCCCACTGGCAGTTAAAAGGAAGAAACAGCTGCGATCACACACATTGCTCCTAGAAGCACGAAGCCGAGAATACCAGCCTGAAGATGACGAATGAGACTTCGTCGAAACGTTGCCAAGGCACCTCCAATTTTACGCGGGAGAAAACCCGAATAATCAAAGACCTACACACACACACACACACACACACACACACACACACACACACATAAATCTCTGGAGTCCTAAATTCATTTTGAATCATTCATCAATAGTTTCAAAAGGCATGAATAGGATAACGTGGGATCCTTGGTGCTCTGAACTTGGTGGTTTTCTCGCAGACATTTCATTACCCAACTAAGTAACATTATCAATGCATTGATGATGTTACCTATTTGGGTAATGAAATGACTGCCAGAAAACCGCTAAGCTCAGAGAGCACCAGTACCCCATAGTTCAACCATGAGTTACAACCCTGAGCTACAAACCCTGAGCTACAAATTATCCCATCGTTTTATTGGATTGGATAATGTTAACAGACATTTAAGGAGACAGAACATAGAATTAACAAAGTTGGAAGGGACCTTTGAGGTCTTTTAGTCTAACCCCCTGCTCAAACAAGAGATCCTATATCAGTCCAGATAAATGGCTGTGCATTTTGGTTGATTGACTGATTATTTACCCTCAAGTCAATGTCATTGGTAAGTAATCATATTGTTCTGCCCCAGCTCTGGATTTCTGAGGATATTGACACACACCAATGGTCCTTATCAAATTTATTAAGTAGCAAGAATAAACAAGACCGGCAAAGGTTGGCAACCAGCCCAGAAAACAAGATATGATAAACCAAAATACTTTGATAATAAATACGAGTTGTTTCCAGCAAGAAACTTACTAACGGCGTGTGACTTAAATAGGCTAAGGGAGTGGCCAATTATCCTCAAGCCTTACTCTTGAGGAGACCTCCTCCTCCTGAGTAGCCACTCCTGCCTTTTGGCAGCCCTGCGTGCTCGAGCATTGAGGAGAGGCTCCTCCACTTCGCTCTCTCCACTTGAAGGAACCTCTGGAGGTTCTGAAGGCCCTGGCTGAGTCTCTGCCTCTGGCATCACATCCTCTTCAGCCTCCTCGCTGTCCAACACGAGCGCCGGCTGCACAGGCTGCTGGTGTGACACCACACCAGCCTCCTCCTTGTCGGGATCAGCCACGATCCGCGTAGGCCACTGGCGGGCCACAACACATATAGATAGACCTTCTCCAAAATGAAGACTAGGAGAAGTGGCAGGTATCATGTCTACATAGTACAAAAGTGTCCAAACTTAGCAAGTTTAAGATCTGTGGACTTCAACTTATGCAAGGCCAAAATGTCTTCCTCAGAATATTGGTGTTGGTTATGAAATTTTGATGACATGTTGAAAGGCCACTTTTATTTCCTGGGTGCCTGCTCTTAATGAGTGATCATTAAGTTTTACAAATGTAATCCTTATGCATACAGTTTAGCAATGACTGAACTCACCCCCTTCAGAAATGTCTGTGGAGATTTTCAGTCATCCAGATCACGGTTGTCTCAAAGGTGCTTTTTTCAAAAGACAACACAGCTGGTGTTTTTTTCCCCCTTGAAGAAGAAGACATTTTGCTTCTCGTCCAAGAAGCTTCATCAGTTCTGATGAAAGTTTTGTTCTGATGATCTGACGAAGCTTCTGGGACGAGAAGTGAAAAGTCTTCTTCCTCAAGAGAAAAAACATAGTCTAGTTGCCTTCTCATCTTTGAGACCGCCACCAGAACTTGGGCAAGGAATCTGTCCAGGAATTCATCTAGCTCAGATTGTAGGACTAAAATATCCAGCATTGGATTTCAATCCAAAACCAGCTAATATCCTTTTGGAAGAAATCTCCTTCTAGGTTCTGCTCCAAGTGGGGGAAAAGACACTGGAAACATGGAGACTGCTTGGAAAGATGGTTTAATGGTGGACAGGATCACATGGCTTGAGTTCCTGAACAGAAAAGGGGCAGATACAGTGAGTCCCTGGGTATTTATGCTCTCCCTGGCTCTGCATTTCTTGGGGCCCCAAAAGAGTATCCTGATTGGTTGTCAGACTCCCAGGGGGTGGGGGTCTTAGCTAGCCTTGCTGGCTGATGGTCACATGTGCTTCCCAGGTCACATGCTACCCAGGTCACATGTGGTGAGTTTCTGCTGCTATTGTGTAGAGGGCTAATCCTATCTTTGTTGGATCTTTGGCAATTCCTACTATGGCTCTGCCTGAAGGAGGTAGATCTTTGTTATGTAGAATAGACTGGCCCAAGCCTTAATGGCCCATTGACAAAGGGTGGGGGCAGGAAGATGGGAGCTGCTTCAAAACATGCTTATCCCAGGGAAATATAATATTTTGCCTTTTTCATATTTCCTAAAATATTTCACTCTTCCAAGAAAGGGGTGGGTGCTAACTTCCTACAATCCCATAAGTGTTCCAATTCATTCGTTCCTTCCTTCCTTCCTTCCTTCCTTCCTTCCTTCCTTCATTCATTCATTCATTCATTCATTCAACAAATTTATATAGTTGCCCATCTCATTGAAAGAGATTCTGGGAAGCGCATAGGTAATCCTTGACTTATGATTGGTCGCTTATGGCTGGCTGGGGAATTCTGGGAGTTGAAGTCCACAGGCCTTAAAGTTGCCAAAGTTGAACACCTGTGACATAGTAGAGAAATTAGCCCAACTTATGAAGGTAAGGTTGGGATTTAGATGTTGGGACGACTTGTTCTGAAAGCCTACCATAGGTTGGGAGTGGTTTGACAAGCTGCCGCTATGACACCAGAGCCCCAGGGCCTTGGAAGCTGATTTGGCTGCTCTATTGGAATGGCTACCTGATGGCTCTTCAGTGCTCTTGGGACCTCTGAAACTTTCAAGCAACCCTCTTCTACTTGTCAGAACCATCAAGGCCTACAGAGCCATTAAGATGATGTTGGAAGAAATGTCCATCTGGGTTCAGTTCCAAGTGGGGAAAAAGACACTGGATTCATGGAAGTTGCTTGGAAAGAAGGTTTATTGATGAACAGGATCACATAGCTTGAGATCCTGGGAAGAAAAAGGGAAGAGATGCTGAGAGTCCCTGGGCTTTGAACTTCCTGGGGCACAGGAAGAGTATCCTGATTGCTTGCTGTCAGAGGTCATAGCTAGCTTTTTAGGTTGTCTCTGTGTTAAGTTTGGTTGAATCTTGCTGGGTGATAATGTAATGAAAGTAGTAATTGGGCAATTCCTACTATGGCTCTGCCTGAAGGAGGTAGATCTTTGTTATGTAGAATAGACTGACCCAGGCCTTAATGGCCCATTGACAAAGGGTGGGGGGGTGGGAGCTGAGTTTCTGCCTCCCTTTTAGGGGAAATATTCTGCCCTTTTAATATTTCCTAAAATATCTCATTTTCCTAGGAGACGGGTGAGTGCTAACTTCCTACAATGACTTGGATGACCGCTTGCTGGCTGTCTGGAGCTGCTGGGAAAGTCCGTGCTTTTCTCAGAGTTATCAGAATACTGTTAGACCACCAATGAGATGTTCCTGACCTCTTAGGAAATTGATTCATGGAAGGAAAAAAAATCGCTTGGAATTGCCAGCTAATTGCAGCAAGAGTGACAGTAATGGGTATAATTGCCATTATTTATGGCTAGGTAACTAGAGTAAATATAGCTAGTGTGTTTGTTCCTTTGCTTATTTTCAGCAGAATAAGTTGCAGTTCTTGGCTGACCTTTTTTTTTTTTTTTTTTGATTTGATTTATATGCCGCCCTTCTCCGGAGACTCAGGGTGGCTTACAATGCGTTAAGCAATATCCTTTATACTTTTGTATATTTTATACAAAGTCAGTTTATTGCCCCCACAATCTGGGTCCTCATTTAACTACCTTAGAAAGGATGGAAGGCTGAGTCAACATTGAGCCTGGTGAGATTTGAACTTGCAGTAATTGCAGGCAGCTGATGTTAATAACAGTGCTTTAGTCTGCTGCGCTACCAGGGCTCAGCCTTGTTTCGAGTTAAGGGCTAAGCAGGTTCAGATCTTGTTAGTGCTCGGAGATCATCCAGCAACCCCCAGTTTGTGAGACAGAAACTGCACCAGGGGTGAAATGCTCCTGGTTCGGACCGGATCGCCTGATCTGGTAGCGATGGTGACAGGTGGTTCAGAGAACTGGTAGCAAAAATCCCTGCGCCCCTTCCACCATGCCCAGCTGAGCTGCACGATCATCAGAGGCTTTTTTTTTTACTTTTAAAAGCATTTTTTCTACAACCTCTTCCGACGAAAAAAGTAAAAGTAAAAAAAAAAAAAAGCCTCTGATGATCGCACGGCTCAGCTGGGATCGTCAGAGGCTTTTCAAAGCATTTTTTTCTGCAACCTCTTGGCCGAAGAGGTGGTAAAAAAATGCTTTGAAAAGTCTCTGACGATCTCAGCTGCGTTGCCTGATCGGCAGAGGCTTTTCAAAGCATTAGAAAAAATGCTTTGAAAAGTTTTTTTTTAAAAAAAGTTGGCCACGCCCACCCAGTCACATTACCCCCCTCCCCACCAAGCCACGCCCACAGAACCGGTAGTAACAGATTTTACATTTCACCCCTGAACTGCATAATTACTGAAAGCTTGTACAGATTCTCCATCATCCAGGTCAGGGGTGGGCAACTGTGGCCCTTTTACAACCTGTGGACTTCAACTCCCAGAATTCCTGAGATGGCTGTCTCAGGAATTCTGGGAGTTGAAGTCCACAGGTTGTAAAAGGGCCACAGTTGCCCACCCCTAATCCAGGTCATGGTTGTCCCAAAGGTGCTTTTTCAGGAGGCAACTGGATTTTCTTGTTTTTTTCCTTTGAAGACGTTTCGCTTCTTCATCTCTGAGAGGATTCATTCTGTTTCCCATCATCCTGTCAGAGTTGAAGAAGCTTCTTGGATGAGAAGTGAAACGTCTTCAAAGAAAAAAAAATAAGAAAGTCCAGTTGCCTCCTGAAAAAAAAAGCACTTTTGGGACATAATTACTGGTAGTCTTCAACTTACGATTACAATTGAGCCCCAAAATTTCTGTTGCTAAGCGAGACAGTGAGCGCAGTGAGCTTTGCCCCATGTTACGACCTTTCTTGCCACCGTTGTTAAATGAATCACTGCAGGTATTAAGTTGGTAACAAGGTTGGTAAATTAGTGATTGGATTAATTTAACAGAAGAGAGAATATTGAATATTGAAGGGTATGATTTGTTATATGGATGACATGCATATTTACTATATGATAAAAAGGTGGATAAGAATTTTAAAAGTCATATATTAAGAAATGCATTATTACGTGTATGGAAAAAGTATCAATATATATTAAATAATAAATTACCTGTTTGGACAATACCCAGACATATGATAGAGAATATAAGTGTGGAGCAGAAACAAGATGTGATTACTTATAAAGAGCTTCTTATTCTGGAAAGAGGTATATTGCAACTAAAATCTTTAGAGGTATTAAAGGAAGAAAAGAAAATTCAAACCTGGTTTCAGTATGGGCAGTTGTATACTAGGTGGAAAGAAGATCAGAAAATTGGCATTTTGCAAAATGAAGAAAACTTAATAAAACAAATCAGAGATCAAAGTCCAATGCATATTAAAAGGTTGTATAATGCATTGATAGAAATAGATTCAGAAACTGAGTTAGTGAAGGATTGTATGATAAAATGGGCACAAAACTTTGGGGAATCAATATCTATGGATGTATGGGAGAAAATCTGGGTTAGAAATGTGAAGTTTACTCAAGCCCAAAATCTAAGAGAAAATTTCTACAAAATGTTTTATAGATGGCATTTAGATCCCCAAAAGTTAGCTTGTATGTACCCGAGTTTACAATCTACATGTTGGAGATGTAAATGTGATGATGCAACGTATTTTCATATATGGTGGACATGTAAGAAAATTAAGGCATTTTGGATTAAGATATGGTGGATTATACAAAATATTCTTAAAAGGAAGATAAAATTTACTCCACAGTTGTTTTTATTGGATATAATTGAAGGATGTACAGTTATAGAGACTAATCTGATTTTGAATTTAATAACTGCAGCCAGATTTTTGGTGGCGCAATATTGGAAGAAGGAAGAAATACCTACTATTGAAGAATGGACATTAAAAGTAGCTAATTTGGCGGAGATGGCTAAAATCTCTGCATATTTGAAGGACCGTTTGAATGAAAGATATGTACTGGAATGGAGAAGATGGATTGACTATATACAAAACAAATATGGGACTAAAAAGTTGCAAATAACTTATGAATGAAACATCTAGATGATTTTTCTTTTTACTTTGACATTTTAGTACCTATGGTGGAGTTAAAGAGTAAGGGGAAGTTAAAAGTTTATAGTTAGTTTGCTTATGTTAGATTATGTTTGTTAAATGCAATATCCTGTATTTTGCTCTGGGAAGTCGGGGGTGGGGGGGAGGGAAGGGGAAGGGGTGGGGGAAGGGGGGGGGAATTTGTTTGTAAAACATTTTAAAACTTTTCAATAAAAAAAAAAACAGGTTGGTAAATAAATCCGGCTTCCCATCATTGACTTGGCTTGTTAGAAAGGTCGCAAAAGGGTAACCAGTGGCCAAACAGCTGGATTTTGATCACGTGACCATGGGGATGCTGCAATGGTTATAAGAGTGAAAAACCATCAGAAGTTACTTTTTTCAGGGCTGTTGCAACTTCGAGCGGTCACTAAATGAATGGTTGTAAGTTGAGGACTATCTGTTTTTCTCTGAAGCCACTAAGAGTTAACTTGAACTCAAAGGACTCTCTCTCTCTCTCTTCTTTCTTTCTTTCTTTCTTTCTTTCTTTCTTTCTTTCTTTCTTTCTTTCTTTCTTTCTTTCTTCCTTCCTTCCTTCCTTCCTTCCTTCCTTCTTCCCTCCCTCCCTTCTTTCTCTCTCTTCTTTCTCTTTTCTTCTTTTCCTCCCCCATCCCTCCCTCCCTCTTTCTTTTTTCTCTCTTTCTGTCTTTCTCTCTCTCTCTTTTCCTCCCTCCCTCCCTCCCTCCCTGTCTTTCCTTCCTTCTTCCTTCCTTCCTTCCTACTTTCTTTCTCTCTCTTTCTTATCCTCCCTCCCTTCTTTCTCTCTCTCTCTCTCTCTTTCTTTCTCTTTCTTTCTCTCTCTTTTCCTCCCGCCCTGTCTTTCCTTCCTTCCTTCTTTCTCTCTTTCTTATCCTCTCTCCCTCCCTTCTCTCTCTCTCTTCTTTCTTTCTTTCTTTCTTTCTCTTTCTTTCCTTCTTTTCCTCCCCATCCCTCCCTCCCTCCCTCCCTCTTTCTCTTTCTTTCTTTCTTTCTTTCTTTCTTTCTTTCTTTCTTTCTTTCTTTCTTTCTTTCTTTCTTTCTTTCTTTCTTTCACTTAGCATCCAGGCTTTTGATTTCCTTTCTAATCCTATCACCTTTTTGCTTCCTTTCATGTCCATCTTCTTTCAGGTAGACTAATCTGCATGAGGCTCGTCGTGTCGGTGCTGCCGCTCGCACGCACAATGGCACAAGGTGCCACACAGCTTCCTGCTGCAAGTGGTGGCACTGGCGTGATGAGCCTTGCGGTATCTGGCAAGCAGCCACAGAAGAAGTCGGGCAGTGGCGCTACAGGTGTCTGGGCATGGGAGGCATGGCTGCGTTGGTCCTAAGGTAAGCAGGTAAAACATCCCCCTGTCATGCCTAGAAGCCTTATTACCTGTGTGCCTTGAGGATCCAGGCCTGCCACAATCATACTGTGGGAAGTCGGGAGGGGAGATTGCATGAGTGAAGTAGAGATAGTCATAACAAACTTCTCTAAGAGAGGTTCAAGGCCATGGTGTCCGGCAGTTGTGCAAAGAAGAAATTGGAGGATGTCTTCTATTCAGGAAAGAACTGATTGGAGCTGTGGTGGACATGTGGGAGATGTGGCCAAGGTCTTGAATTTTCTTTTGGGTGAGGAAAACCCGGAAGCTTTCAGATTCAGGTTTCCCCAGATGTGCCAATATGACATTTCTAATAAAAGTTAGCTTTGAGGAACTTCAAACCTCGGAGTTTGATTTCATTGAGGATGTTACTTGGAACCCTGACACCCCCCAAAATAAGTCCTGGTGCTTATTTTGAGGCTGAAAAGAAAATAAGACCGGGCCTTATTTTCGGGAAAACACAATAGTCGTGAGCACCTGACATCACGCCTAATGAGCAGATAGGATTTGCCTAGTAACAGCAACCATTAATGCCATCATAAGTGGTATTGTGTTCATGTAACATCATGCTTTACATCTACCTCATTTAGTGATAGAGTTGCCAGTGCCGATTACTGTCATTAACCAAGGACTACCTGTCCTTTCTCCTTGACAAGCAAACAGCCGCGAGCTTCAGCAAGGATAAAAAAGGCACTTTTTCAAAAAAGGAATAGATTAGATTAATCCTATATGATGATATACAGCTTTAACTTTGCACCATTCTCCAACAGCACTGTAGTTTGCTTCTGGAACCGAAAAGCAAAGCACGAGAACAGTTAAATGTTTAATGCGTTGTCTGTTGTTTTTTTTTTTAATGCCTTTTTTTACTGGTTATGCTGTAAACCACCAGGCGTCTTTGGGAGTGTGTTGGGCTATAAAAAACAATAAATAAATAAATAAACAACATGCAACGGGCTCCTAAAATAAGGAAAGTTTCGTCATGTGATATTCATTCCCTCGCAGCATGAAATTTAAATTATCTAATCCAGTACGGTATGTACTTGAGGGAGGGAGCCTGCTTCTACCACTTTTAACTACCTTTTTATGCTGTCCTATCCTTTCAGCTGTAGTTCTTTGGAAAGAAGGAAGGAAGGAAGGAAGGAAGGAAGGAAGGAAGGAAGGAAGGAAGGAAGGAAGAAGGAAGGAGAGAGAAAGAAAGAGAGAGAGAGAGAAAGAGAGAGAGAAAGAAAGAAAGAAAGAGAGAGAGAAGGGAGTGAGGGAAGGAAGGAAAGAAAGAAAAGATAGATAGATAAAAAGAAAGAAAAGATAGATAGATAGATAGATAGATAGATAGATAGATAGATAGATAGAAAGACAGAAAGAAAGAAAGAAAGAAAGAAAGAAAGAAAGAAAGAAAGAAAGAAAGAAAGAAAGAAAGAAAGAAAGAAAGAAAGAAAGAAAGATGGGTGGAAACTAATCTTATGGGTGGAACTAACTAAACTTATGGGTGGAAACTAATCAAGGAGAGAAGCAACTTAGAACTAAGGAGAAATTTCCTGACAGTGAGAACAATTAACCAGTGGAACAACTTGCCTGCAGAAGTTGTGAATGCTCCAACACTGGAAGTTTTTAAGAAGAGGTTGGATAACCTTTTATCTGAAGTGGTGTAGGGTTTCCTGTCTAAGCAGGGGGTTGGACTAGAAGACCTCCAAGGTCCCTTCCAACTCTGTTATTCTATTCTATTCTATTCTATTCTATTCTATTCTATTCTATTCTATTCTATTCTATTCTATTCTATTCTATTCTATTCTATCCTATTCTATTCTATTCTGAAGGAAGGATGGATGGATGGAAGGAAGAATGGAGGGAGGAAGGAAAGGAAAGAAAGAGAGAGAGAGAGAAATGCAGAAAGAAAGAAAGAAAGAAAGAAAGACAGACAGACAGACAGACAGACAGACAGACAGACAGACAGAGAAATAATACTGTGCACCCTTGTAAAGTTATTTATTCATCTGAATTTCTCTTTCCATCACATCAAGGCTGCATTTAATTCAGATCCAACAGCAAAGAAGAGTTACTCTGCATAGACGGGGGGGGGGGGACTTCTTCCAACATTGGTCTAGTACTAATCTTGGTTTAAATCTCTTTTTATCTGGGTGTTGATTGCTGGCAAGCAGGTGGTTCACTCCCTCTCTCTGATTCAGGTTCCTACACTGTTTTCTATCCTTCCAGGTTACATTTTCTCTCTTTCTGGGCAAATGGGAAGACTTCTGAAGAAGACACTGAGCTTCAGTAACTTTCATTTTGGTCTCTTCTCCTTAAAATCTCTGGGATCTGTATAACACTCCAAGCATTCTGGGAAATGGGTGTTGCACGAAGCTGGTGCTTGGCTTCACCATATGGCAGTGTCCAATTAAACTCTTTTTTTAAATTAAAAGAATGCTTAAGAAAATAAAATAAAATGAAGCGAAGCATTAAACGCTGGAGCCCAGAGGGATGACACCGAAGAATCAAACCTTAGGGAGATCCTAATTATTTTCACAATTGCAAGATGCTCCCTTCTTCTTTACATTTTTTTAGATTGTAAGGATTATGGAGCACAGCTGCAAATATAGCACAATCGGTGTCTTGTATGTGTTGTGCCTAGAACAGAACCAGAAAACAGAAAAGATAATAATAATAATAATAATAATAATAATAATAATAATAATAATAATAATAATAATAATAATAATAATTTTATTTCTATACCGCCCTTCTCCCGAAGGACTCAGGGCGGTGTACAGCCTATTTAAAAACACAGACAAAACAATGATATAAAATTTAAAATAATTAAATAAGTGGCTCAAATTTAAAACCCCAATAAATTTAAATACCCCAATTTAAAACTATTGTGTTGATAGTCCGGCCTGGCGGAACAACAGGGTCTTCAATGCGCAGCGAAACACCCGGAGGTCAGATATCTTACGAATTTCCGGGGGCAGTTCATTCCACAGGGCTGGGGCTCCCACAGAGAAGGCCCTCCCCCTGGGCGTCGCCAGCTGACATAACTTGGCTGATGGCACCCTGAGGAGACCCTCTCTGTGGGAACGAACTGGTCGGTGGGAGGCTATTGGTGGCAGAAGATGGTCTCGGAGGTACCCGGGTCCTATGCCATGGAGCGCTTTAAAGGTGGTAACCAACACCTTGAATCGCACCCGGAAGACCACCGGGAGCCAGTGCAGCTCGCGTAGGAGGGGTGTCACATGGGCATAACGGGTTGCGCCCATAACCACCCACGCGGCCGCATTCTGGACCAGTTGGAGCCTCCGAGTGCTCTTCAAGGGGAGCCCCATGTAGAGAGCATTACAATAGTCCAGCCGGGAGGTGACAAGGGCATGAGTGACTGTGCGCAGGGCGTCCCGATCCAGAAAGGGCTGCAACTGGCGAATCAGGCGAACCTGATAAAAGGCCCCCCTGGCCACGGCCGTCATATGCTCTTCTAAAGACAGCCGCGCGTCCAGGAGGACACCCAGATTGCGAGCCCTCTCCGTGGGGGGCAAAGATTCACCCCCAATAGTCAGCGATGGCACCTGCTGACTATATCGGGGCGCCGGAAGCCACAGCCACTCGGTCTTGGAGGGGTTGAGTCTGAGCCTGTTCCTCCCCATCCAGACCCGCACGGCCTCCAGGCAGCGAGACATCACATCAAGGGCATTGTTGGGGTGGTCTGGGGTGGAGATGTACAGCTGAGTATCATCAGCATACAGATGGCACTTCACCCCAAAACCACGGATGATCTCACCCAGCGGCTTCACATAAATGTTGAACAGGAGGGGCGAGAGGACCGACCCTTGCGGCACTCCCCATGCGAGACGCCTCGAGGTCGACCTCTGCCCCCCTGCCAACACGAACTGCGAGCGGTCGGAGAGGAAGGAGGAGAACCACCGCAAAACGATGCCCCCTATTCCTAACCCCCTCAACCGCTGCAGCAGTGGGGACAGGATTATTGTAGTTGTTGTGGTCTACCAGCAGCCTGCAGAGCTGGCAGCGGAGTCGGACAGTGAGGGGCTGGGGAGGATCATGAGCCAGTCCTGGAGTCTGGGGAGGGCCCAGACGAGGGCTCTGCGTCGGAGGCAGAGATGGGGCCAGGGCCATCTGGGAGTGATGCGCGGACTCCGGAGCCTCCAGAGTCAGACATCAGAACAGGATCTAATGCACGCATGCGCAGAGCTGCCAGAAGACAAGAACTGTTAAAACAAAAGGGACGACTCGGGAGTAAGGCCTGGATATGATTGGCCCCTCCCATAAGGCTTAAAAAAGCAGCAAAGGCATGTAGACACTTTGCAGGATAGCAATGTTGTTAATTCTATTCCCAGTCGGCCTCTCTGTTTGATTCTGGATTCCGTGTGGCTTTGCCAAGTAGGTCTTTGGCAGCATGTCAAGGGAGATAAAGGTTGGTGATTATCCCGAAGGACTTCTTCTTCAAAGGACTTTTTGCAACTCATTGGGACTCAGCTGTGAATGAATGTAATTCACAGCTGTTGCAATAAAAGAAGTTTTTGAGACTACTCATGTGTTTTAATGACTTAATGACACACATGCGCAGAAGCATGCTCCCATTGCAAACCAGTAGTAAAGGTAAGTAGAACCCATCCCTGAACAGGTCCCCATCTTTTCAGCCTCCCAAGGACCATCAAGGGCCAGCTTTTTACCCAGTCTTTAGAGAACAGTGAGAAGGTGATGGGCTGATTGAAAATTCAGTGTAGTTAGTATGTGTTCCTTTTAAAGTCTTCTATACAGATTTTCTAGACCTCAAAGAATTTTTAACGCATTCCAATTTGCAACAAAAGAAATTGTGCCCTTCCGAAGCTATAAAATACATTGGCAAGAACAAAGAAAGAAGAAGGGGCCAACCTATTTTCCAAAACACCAGAAGGCAAGACAAGAAATGCTGGATAGAAACTAATCAAGGAGAAAAGCAACTTAGAACTATGGAGCAATTTTCTACCACTATAACAATTACCACTGGAACAGCTTGCTTTCAGAAGTTGTGGGTGCTTCATCACTGGAGGTTTTTGTTCTGCCCCAGCTACGGACCCCAAAGAACGCAGCACACACAAACTCTATACAAAGCTTATTTTACTCAAATAACTTAGTCTTTATCATTCAAAGGCTGAACTGTCTTAACAGCCTACCAGAATTCTAAGATAAGGTAATCACAGTCTTACTAGAGTTGGCAGAAAGCCCAGAAGCAATTTTGCAGACACGAAGGAGAGTGAACTAAAGTTGTTTCCTACAGCTTGTTGCAATCGGCGTTCCTTCTTAAATAGGCTAAGGGAGTAGCCAATTAGCCCCAAGCCTTACTCTCGAGGAGACCTCCTCCTGAGGAGCCACTTCTGCCTTTTGGCAGCTCTGTGCGCCCATGCATCGAGAAGAGGCTCCTCCTCTTCATCCTCTTCACTTAAAGGAGCTTCTGGAGGTTCTGAATCCCTGCCTCTGGCACCACATCTTCTCCAGCCTCCTCACTGTCCGACTCGAGCGCCAGCTGCACAGGCTGCTGACGCAGCACTACACCAGCCTCCTCGCTGTTGGAATCAGCTACAATCTACACAGGCCGCTGACGGGCCACAACAGTTTTCAAGAAGAGACTGGACAGCCGTTTGTCTGAAATGGCATAGAGTGCTTGGGCAGAAAGGTTGAACTAGATGACCTCCAAGGTCCCTTCCAACACTGTTATTCTGTTATTCTAAGGTGTAAATAGAGAAAAGGCATACAGTTGTACAGGTAGTCCTCAACTTACAACTGTTCATTTCCCTTTCTACATAGAATCTGTTTTCCATATTTGGAATGTATTTGGATGGAGCCGAGTTTGTTTTTGTTCTTCATACCTATTCTTCCTCAGAAGAAGGAAGTGACATAGAGAACATGGAGCCGTATAAATGACTGAAAGGGAAACTATTTCTGTAAGGTTCTGATATTGGTTATCAGATCTGCAATTTCTTTTAAAAGTTCTTGTGCTTTAAACAAACCGTTTTTATTAGAAATAAAACCTGTGTTATAAAACATTTATCTGCCTCAAAGGAAATCAAACTAGAACTGAACACTGATCATATTTGAAACACAATGGTGTGCTCAGAAAACACATCAGCAGTTAAAATGGTGCCTGCAATTGTCCAACATGTTAAACCTGGCTTAGTTTTGTGTGTGTGTGTGTGTGTGTGTGTGTGTGTGTGTGTGTGTGTGTGTCTGTGTCTGTGTCTGTGTCTGTGTCTGTGTGTCTGTGTAAAACACTGTATTCAATACTGATTGTGAAGAAGCCACAGAAGAGGCTGTACTTCCTGAGAATGCTCAGGAAGATAAATCTATCTCAGCATCTACTTCTGTCCTACTATCGCAACACCATTGAGACTGTCCTGACATACGGCATTTTTGCATGGTATGGGAGTAGCTCTGTAGCGGACAAAAAAGCTCTATAGAGAATCATTAAAAGTGCCCAGAATATCACTGGGCTCCAGCTCCCAGCCCTGGACGACATCTTCGAATCTCGCTGTTTGAGAAAGTTGCATAACATTCTCAGAGACTCTTCCCATCCTGCTTACAATCTTTTTGGACTGTTGCCTTCCAGCAGAAGATACAGAACAATTAAAACTTGGACCACACGTTTTCTGAATAGTTTTTATCCCAGAGCTATAATTGCACTCAACAATGAGCTAAAGGGCCACCATCAGTGAGCTGTTGGACAGCATTACTTGGTCTGTTGTGTGGATATTTCGGTGGTTTAGGGGTGGAGAATTGTGGTGGGTGGGAGTGTGTTTGGGGATTGTTATGTGTGTTGGACCTGGTCTTTGGGTGCTAAGTGAATTTCGTTGTATGGGTATACTGTGTATACACGTACAATGACAATAAAGTTATTTATTTATTTATTTATTTATTTATTTATTTATTTATTTATTTATTTATTTATTTATTTAGCATAAGGACAAAATCAGAAGCATTGTGCATAGATAGATAGATAGATAGATAGATAGATAGATAGATAGATAGATAGATAGATAGGGTCAGCTTTGGAAGCTATATTAGGCCAGAAGCTTCCATGCTGCCATCTTCTCATGTGTGGGAAAGTAGGAGGGGGGATTTAGTTGAAGGGTTGTCTTTAGACATAATAGCATTCTTCCTGTTGGTCAAGGTCAGGCCGATCCTGCATCTGGAAAAGGAGTGGTCGGAGTGCTGTCTTGAGATGGGACGGCGGTTGATTGGAGCATGTGATCGACTGAGGAGTGAGGGGATGGTTTTAGGGGTTTTGATTTATTGAGGGAAAACCTGGACCTCTCAGATTCGGGTTTTCCCAGATGTGCCAGTTTACCTATTCTAGTAAATAGAACTTTGAAAATACTTGCTTCAGAATCTTTACTTGGAGCTGGGGGTTTTCTGGAACGCTGACAGACAGACAGACAGACAGACAGACAGACAGACAGACAGACAAATAGATAAATAGATATACAGACATAGTGATAGAAATGAGAGAGAGAGAGATACATGGAGGAATAGCAAGATAAAGAGACATAGAAAGATGATATATATATATATAAAGAGAGAGAGATACATAGAAAGGTAATAGAGAAAGAGAGAAAGGGAAAGAGAGAAAGAGAGAAAAAGAAGAGAGGCAAATAAAGATAGTGAAAGAAAGAGAGATAAGAGAGATGGAGAGATAGAGATAAAGAGATAGGAGAGAGAGAGAGAGAGAGACAGACAGACAGACAGACAGACAGACAGATAGACAAATAGATAACAGAGTCGATTGTTAATTATACCTACATCTACATATATTTGTCTTTTTCTTTCTCTTTGTCTCTCTATCTCATTCTTTCTCTTTATATTTCTATCTCCCTATCTCTGAGTGATAGAAATACATAGAAAGAGAGAGAAAGAGAGAGAGAGAAAGAAAGAGACAAATAAAGATATGTAAATATAGATATAATCAATATAGATACATTGTATAAACATGTAGATATAAATCATACTATAAATGTGGAAAAAGGAAAAAATCAGATATATCCCAAACAGGGAGGGCAGCATGGAATTCCATCTGCACATATGAGCGATGGTACCGAGATTGAACAGGGTGCTGGGAGTCTCTCTGGACCTTGTCAGCAAATGGGACAGGTCATCACTGATTCTTTTCTCAGAGAAATGAGTCATTTGCACACCATGCCAACAGTTGAGATGAAAGAAATGGAAAAGGTCTGGAAAAAAAATCTGCCTTAAGGAAACTCACTAATAAAGAATTCAAATATTGAAGGAGCTGGAAAAAATATATCTATAATTAATTCCGAATGTTGCAGGTGAACACATTAGCTCTGGCCATTAATTCCCATATCGAATGATCCCCCATAGTCTTTGTTTGATGCAAGGATGTCATAGCTCTGGAGAAAAATCTGCCTTAAGAAACTCACTCATAAAGAACTAGAGGGCTCCTATCTCAGTTCTTAAAATCCTGCAGTCTAATCCTTAATCCTTGCTCTTAAAACTCATTAAAGAATGTTTGGGTAAATCTCACTTTCTTGATTGTGTTCTGCAGTTAAGGAGCTTACCAGAGTGTACACATGACATAAGTGTGTCAAAGCTCTTTGTGCAGTTCAGTAACTGGGTGGGTGACACACGGCACGTGGTCAAAAGTGTGGATTCTTTCTGGGCCATCATTAGTTATCAAGGTCCTATTCCAGGGCTGGTCTTCAAAAATTTTAGCAACGGGTTTCCTGCCCGGTTGCTGTGTGGGTGTAGCCATGGTGGGCGTGGCCTGGTCGGCCTCCTGCATCATGGGTGGGGGGGGGGTTTCACTCTCCCCGGGCTCCAGAGACTCTCTGGAGGCTGGAAACGGGCCCATTTCCAGCCTTCCGGTACTTTAGGAAGGCCTGTTATTTGCCCTCCCTGGGCTCTGGAGGCTTTCCTTGAGCCTCTGGGAGGGCAAAAACGGCCTCCCCTAGGCTCCGGAGGCCCTCCGGCAGCCAGAAATGGGCCCATTTCTGGCCTTCCAGAGCCTCCAGGAGGCCTGTTTTTCACCCTCCCCGAGCCTCCATGTGGGCTGTTAGGAAATGGTTATTTGTCTGACTAGTTGGTCAGGCAATATGTAAACCAACAATGTATGTTTGCAGTCAGAAAGGTATTATATTGCTTTAAGACTGTATTGCATCATCCTGTATCCTGATTGGCTAAGCTCTGTAGCCAATGTACTTAAGGGAAGTCAGGATCATGGCTTGTGTGGACACTACACCATTTTACCTGCTTATTTGCTGTAACTGTTTACCTGATCTCTCTGCATGATCACTTTGATCATAGCTACATGTTGCTTTCTACTATTTATTGAATGTTTTGATATTGAACTTGTTCCTGTTTTGAAACTCAAGAAGAACTGTTTTATTGTGTATGACTACAGCTGGTAAGAAGACTTTGTACTTGAAATATCCCTGGATTGATCTTTTAACTCTCATCTTATCTGTGTATGACTTGGATTGTTTTTGGACTTTGCTCTACTTTTGTCTAAAAGTAAAAGACTACAACAACTCAGTGTGTTTGTATGTTGACTGTGATTGTTCACAACCACTCCCAGTTGCTTTTCATGCATTTACTCAAAGGGTACTCTGCTCAATAACACACAACATCGGTTATGAGCCTAGAATATCCTTAGCATGGGCCCAGCACTTACCAGGCTGTGTGGAGACTCCTGAGAGGGGTAGGGTGAGGTGGGGGGGGGGCATCCAGGAGTGGTATTTGGAGGTTTGCCGAACCGCACATAATCTTCAGTAGAGGATCACCCGAATCCAGGCGAACCCGGAGCAGTCTGCCCCTGTCCTATTCCTTGTTTTTATGTTCTGAAGATTCAGCTGTTCATAACCGAAGACCCTAGTTCAGCTCAATTGCTTTGGGGTATATTTCACCATCATGCTCACCAATTCATCCAACCACGACCTTGTGTAAGCACTCGCTCACTGCTTCTGTGGCCCGGTTGCAAACGGCTCACGGCCCAGGAATGGGCCATGGCCTGGTGATTAGGGACCCCTGTTCTAATCTCCATTATCAACGCTGAACTGAACCTGGCAGAAGCCATTATCCTGGTTCAACGTTGCCACACTGCATGGGAGAGGGGAAGGAGGCCGGAATGCATTGCTAGACAAAACACAGATCTTTCTCGTGAGAACCAAGGTCATCTCCTGAGCGATGGAGAAAGGAGGAGAAAAATACATGACAAGCCCGCCAATTAACCTAATTGGTCAACATGATTAATGACACAGGGGGGAAGGGGTCATTAATGGTTTTAACTGCGGGGAAAGTCAGAGTTGGCTTTCTTTCAAAGCGTACCAATATGATTTACCTAATAAAGAAGTTCTTTCAGGAAGTGCTTGAAGTAATTTTTCACTCTTCTAACACCATGAAATACAGGTAATCCTCGATTTGCAACCATTCATTCCGGGACCGTTCAAAGTTACAACGGCACTGAAAAAAAGAGAGCTGCGAAAAACAAGGAAATGTTGAGAAAGGGCCACAGGTCCTTTAAGCAGCGAGATATTTCCAGAGAAATAGAATAGAGCTGGAAAGGACCTTGGAGGTCTTCTAGTCCAATGCCTCCTGCTCAAGCAGGAGAACCCGTACTATTTCAGACAAGTGACAGTCCAGTCGCTTCTTAAAAACCTCCAGTGATGGAGCACCCACAGCTTCTCAAGGCAAGTTGTTCCACTGGTTAATTGTCCTCACTGCTAGGGAGTTTCTCCTTAATTCCAGATTGCTTCTCTCTGATTAGTTTCCAAGCATTATTTCTTGCCCTGCTCTCTGGTGCTTTGTAGAAAAATTTGACCCCCTCTTCTTTGTGGCAGCCCCTCAAATACTGGAATACTGCTATCATGTGTCCCCTAATTCTTCTTTTCTTTTAACCAGCCAAACCCAAATCCTGCAGCCGTTCTTCATATGTTTTGGTCTCCAAATAAATGCTTCCTTTTGATATGGTCCAAAGAGAAAGTCTCCAGGACTTCCCGATGTCTTGTAATTCATCTCCCAGCCATCCACCATGTAAAAAGTCTCCTCCCCTGATGCCCAAATATCAAATAGAATAGAATAGAATAGAATAGAATAGAATAGAATAGAATAGAATAGAATAGAATAGAATAGAATAGAATAACAGAGTTGGAAGGGACCTTGGAGATCTTCTAGTCCAACCCCCTGCTTAGGCAGGAAACCCTACACCATTTCAGACAAATGGTTATCCAACATCTTCTTAAAAACTTCCAGTGTTGGACCATTCACAACTTCTGGAGGCAAGTTGTTCCACTGATTAATTGTTCTCACTGTCAGGAAATTTCTCCTTAGTTCTAAGTTGCTTCTTTCCTTGATTAATTTCCACCCATTGCTTCTTGTCTTCCCTTCAGGTGCTTTGGAGAATAGCTTGACTCCTTCTTCTTTGTGGCAACCCCTGAGATATTGGAACACTGCTATCATGTCTCCCCTAGTCCTTCTTTTCATTAAACTAGACATACCCAAGTCCTGCAACTGTTCTTCATATGTTTTAGCCCCCTAATCATCTTTGTTGCTCTTCTCTGCACTCTTTCTAGAGTCTCAACATCTTTTTTACATCATGGTGACCAAAACTGGATGCAGTATTCCAAGTGTGGCCTTACCAAGGCATTATAAAGTGGTATTAACACTTCACGTGATCTTGATTCTATCCCTCTGTTTATGCAGCCCAGGACTATGTTGGCTTTTTTGGCAGCTGCTGCACACTGCTGGCTCATATTTAAGCAATTGGCCACTAGGACTCCAAGATCTTTTCTTGGATATAGATATATTTGTGGGTTTTATGTTGACTGTACACCGTCCTGAGTCCCTTTGGGAGAAGGGCGGTATATAAATTAAATAAATAAATAAATAAATAAAATAAAATCCCTCTCACAGTTACTACTATTGAGCAAGGTACCACTTACACTGTACCTATGCATTTGGTTTTTCTTGCCTAACTGTAGAACCTTCATATCCAAATTCTCCTTCTGATCTTAAGACCATCTTCTTGTTGTTCAATTGGATGCGTAAATTCCCTTTTAAAAGTTTCCTCCACTTCTGCCGTTAGGGGCCTCTGGGAATTGTCTATTTGCAAAGAGAAAGTTTATTGGGTAGCAAAATGCAGCCCTATTCGTCTCATGGCTGCTTCGTTTTTGTTTTGAAAGATTAACCTGTACAAGAAAAGCACTTTAATGGAACATTGCAGTTTTACGAACACAGCCCAAAGAAATCTCTATGCAGTATTTATGTTTTCCTCAATTATCAAAGTGCAACCGTTTTGATGATTCAGCAGGTAAGAGCAAAAGGATATTTTTTTCGCCTCCTTACTAACTCCTTGCTCCATTAAGATCTGGGCAGGGGAACTCAAATCTGTATTTAGAGCTTAGCCATTTTTTTTCTCCCTTACAGGCTGTTCTCTTTTTCCAGTGCAGGAAACAGTAGAATATTATCTTCCCTAAGGCTGAAATGCAAAAGGCTAATGAAGCACAGCTGACAACTGCCATGATGATTTGAAAGCTCCTAAATGGTACTGTCCCATCCGGTACCGCAGATGTATCTTCATGAAATCAATAGCAAAACTACCGGAGAAGGAAGACCTCTTAATTTCTGCTCTAAAGACCCTCAGACGCTAAGTCTGGCATGAATTATGTACAGCTCCTGGTCTGTGTTTTGCTGGATAATTCATAATAAATTCTTTCCGAAGATAAAATTACCAGCCAGGTGAATCTGAAGGGATCCAACGACAGCCTTGCAGGGTTCTCCATTAAGTAATACAGAATCAGAATAGAATACAACTGCAAGGGACCTTGGAGGACTTCTAGTCCAACCCTCTGCTCAAGCAGGAGAGCCTATACCCGTGATGGCGAACCTATGGCACGCGTGCCACAGGTGGCACGCAGAGTCATATCAGTGGGCACCCGAGAGTTGCCCTAGCTCAGCTCTGGCGTGCATGTGCATGCTGGTCAGTTGATTTTCAGGCCTTCTGGGCCCACTGGAAGTTGGGAAATGGGCCATTTCCGGTCTCTGGAGGACCTCCGGGGGAGTGGGGAAGGCCGTTTTCGCCCTCCCCAGGCTCCTAGAAAGGCTCTGGAGCTTGAGGAGAGCGAAAAATAGGCCTTCTAGGCCCACCGTGCCATCACTTGCCAAAAACGGGGGGGGGGGCATTGAATTATGGGTGTGGGCACACACATGCCCGACCCCCCGTGCTCCCCCCACTTTTGGCACGTGACAGCAAAAAGGTTAGCCATCACTGGCCTATACCATTTCAGACAAGAGGCTGTCTGGTTACTTCTTAAAAAACCTCTAGTGATGGAGCACCCACAACTTCTGAGTTGTTCCACTGGTTAATGGTCCCCACTGTTAGGAAATTTCTCCTTAATCCCAGGTTGCTTCTCTCCTTGATTCGTTTCCATCCATGGTTTCTTAAAATTTATAAACTTTATTAACAAATAAATAAAACACGCACAAAACGTATATAACAAAGCACAACAACAACAACAAAAGTACATTATACAATCAAACAATTATATATATTCAATCATTTGAAGCGTCTGTTTTGTAGTGATGTATCCAATTACACCAGTGTTTCTCAACCTTGGTAGCTTGAAGATGGGTGGACTTCAACTCCCAGAATCCCCCAGCCAGCAGTGCTGGCTGGGGGATTCTGGGAGTTGAAGTCCACCCATCTTCAAGCTTCCAAGGTTGAGAAACACTGAATTACACAATTATACATATTCCTATAAATCTTAACTCACTGATTCCTTTTTACCTCTTTACCCTCTCCTCTCTTCTGCTCTCTAAGACTTCTTTTTTTTTTTTGTTCTATATATTACCTTCACTTTCTGAGTTTCTCTTTAAATACTTTACCGCCCCAAAGGAGGTGATTACATGCACAACTATACTTTTATTCTATCTGGTTTCTAATTATATTTCTTCCGTAGCTACCCTATGCCAATGATACCATTTATTCCAAACTTTATAAAATTCAGTGTCTTCTTTTTCCTTTAATTCTTTTGTCAACCTATCCATTTCTGCATATTGTGTTATCTTGTCTATTATATCTTCTTCCGATGGGATTTTTTTCCGATTTCCAATTGGTCCTCACTGTTAGGAAATTTCTCCTTAATCCCAGGTTGCTTCTCTCCTTGATTAGTTTCCATCCATGGTTACTTGTGTTGCCTTCTGGTGCTTTGGAAAATAAGTTTACCTCATCTTCTTTGTAGCAGCCCCTCAAATGCTGGAATACTGTTATCGTACCTCCCCCCAGTCCAGAGGTGGTATTCAGGAGGTTCTGACCGGTTCTGGAGAACCGGTAGTGGAAATTTTGAGTAGTTCAGAGAACCGGCAAATACCACCTCTGGCTGGCCCCAGAGTGGGGTGGGAATGGAAATTTTGCAATATCCTTCCCCCAGGAGTGGGGAAGAAACGGGGATTTTTCAAGTATCCTTCCCCTGCCACGCCCACCAAGCCATGCCCAAAAAGCCACGTCCACAGAACCGGTAGTAAAATAATTGAATTCCACCATTGGATGGAAGGTTGAGTCAACCTTGGGTCGGTCAGAATTGAACTGCTGGCAGTGGGCAGAATTAGCCTTCAATACTGCATTCTAACCGTAGTGCATTCTAGCCACTGCGATAGCCTAGAGCAGTGATGGCTAACCTTTTTGCCATTGCGTGCCAGGAGAGAGGGGGTGGGGGAGTTACGCGCATGCGCACGTGCCCACACCCATAATTCTATGCGCCCCACCCCCACGCATGCGCGTGTGACACCGCCACCACCCCGGCATGCGATGCTCTCTAGGAGTCTCTGGAGGCTGGGGACAGCAAAATATGTCACTTCCTGTCCAACCGGAAGTTGGGAAACAGACCATGGGGTGCCTCAAGGTGTGGGAGATGCTTTGGAACACCTATGGGTAGGTGGGCTTCGACCTGCACTAAACCTCTCAGGGCCTCCCCCGTTCCTGAAGCACCCCGTGTTCTACTTAATGTGTTCTGCCCCAGCTTCGGATTCCCAGAGAATGTGACACATACCAAGCTTCGCAAACACTGTTTAATTCCAAACAAACCCCTTTCATGAATGCAGGCTTCCCGTGCAAAGGGTTCTTATCAAAGTTATTAAAACAAAGTCTGACAAAGGTTGGCAACCAGCCCAGAAAACCAGATATGAGAAGTCGCTCACTCTCCAAAATGCTCTGTAGTAATGAGACGTTGTTTCTAGCAAGAAAGCACTAGCTGCGTGCGACTTAAATAGGCTAAGGGAGTGGCCAATTATTCTCAAGCCCTACTCTCGAGGAGACCTCCTCCTCCTGAGTAGCCACTCCTGCCTTTTGGCAGCCCTGCATGCCTGAGCATTGAGGAGAGGCTCCTCCACTTTGCTCTCTCCACTGGAAGGAGCCTCTGGAGGTTCTGAAGGCCCTGGCTGAGTCTCTGCCTCTGGCATCACATCCTCTTCAGCCTCCTCGCTGTCCGACGTGAGCACTGGCTGTGCAGGCTGCTGGCGCGACACCACACCAGCCTCCTTGTCGTCGGGATCAGCCACAATCCGCACAGGCTGCTGGCGGGCCACAACATAATGACCTGTACTGTTGCTCAACAAGCACATTCGCAGATGATTAGCGCAGCAGAACGGATTGCAGCACCTCAGCTGTTTAAATTCCCTAGCACTAGCGTGGAAGGTGATTTTTCGTTCAACTGCGCACATGCACGCAGTGCACGCAAAGCACGTGATCACCGAACCGATTGTTAAACCGGAAGGGATCTCACCACTGCTTCTGAGTATATATGTCTTCTGGAGCAAAACATCTGACCTTGCTTTGTTGTATCCGTGCAGTTCTGCGGTAGGTAAGCTTCTGAATATGTATGAGACTGTGTCCGGGGAGTAAAAATTTATAGTTGTCTCCCTTGTGAAGTCTGATACAACCCATACATGCTGAAATAGGAGCCCTACCGCTTGTCTATTACACAACGTATTACGAGGGTACTGCTGGGTTAACTGTAGAGTTGAGCCTTCTGTTTTCTATCTCATTCACCTCCTGTGAGAATCAGAGCAATTTTGAGTTGCCAAAATTATATCGATTGTAATTTCCTCGCTTCTCAGGGCAGGCGAGCTAGCTGGTCTTGTGCTCTGCTATTTTTCTGTTATTTCTTAACCATGTCACTTCAAGGGAACGGAAAGGAAAGTGCTGGCTCCCAAGGCACTGAGAAATTTGGCGAAACCCTACCGGGGAATGCGTCAGGTTCTCACACATTAGACGAGTGGCAATTCACAGCCAACTCTGTCTTTTGTGTCTCCCCAGGTTACTGCTGAAGCAGCAGCAGAGGAATAGCAAAATGAAAAGCTGTTCATTTCGAAGGGGGAGCAAATATACCTGATGGTCTTACGAAGGTTATCGTGGTAAGGTTGCTGGTCGGTTTTTGTTTTGTTGTGCTTTCAAAGTAAAGGTGTTCCTCTTGCACATATGTGCTAGTCGTTACTGACTCTAGGGGGCGGTACTCATCTCCGTTTCACAGCTGAAGAGCCAGCGCTGTCCGAAGACGTCTCCGTGGTCATATGGCCGGCATGACTAAACGCCAAAGGTGCATGGAACACTGTTACCTCCCCACCAAAGGTGGCCCCTATTTTTCTACTTGCATTTTTTTACATGCTTTCGAACTGCTAGGTTGGCAGAAGCTGGGACAAGTAACAGGAACTCACCCCGTTACGCGGCACTAGGGATTCGAACCGCTGAACTGCCGACCTTTCGATCGACAAGCACAGCGTCTTAGCCACTGAGCCACCATGCCCCTGTTGTGCTTTTACAGGGGCAGAAAAGAAGTCAAAGATTTGGTGTTTAACAGGGACTGGAGTCATGACAGAGCCAATTTGGTGTAGGGCAGGGGTTTCAAATTCAAGGCCTGCAGGGTGCTTAGATTGGGCCCGTGGGCCCACCTTAAAAACAGCGATGGACTGGCCTGCTGTGCCTCTGCCAGCAAAAACTGAGCTGGGGAGGGCCACGCACGGGCCTCCCCAGCTCAATTTTTGGCTGCGGCGGCCTCCTGCAACCCTCTGCCACTGAAAATGGAGCACGGGAGGGCAGCATGCGAGCGAAGGAGGCACGGGTGCGCCAATCACGCGCAAAGCGGGTGCGCGAAGAGAACCGGTGGTAACACCAGTTGGAACCCACCACTGGTCCACTGCCCTGATTTATTTGTAGAAATAACAAAGGTAGGATACAAATAAATAAATAAAATAGAGAAGGCAGCTCTCCACACCCTTGAACTGCCTTATATTACCAGTGGTAAAAATCATAATCTGTTCTGTTCTGTTCTGTTCTGTTCTGTTCTGTTCTGTTCCATTCTGTTCCGTTCCATTTCTTTTTCCATTTCTTTTTCCAGTCCTTGTTCTGTTCTGTTCTGTTCTGTTCTGTTCTGTTCTATCCAATTCCTTTTTCTATTCTATTCTATTCTATTCTATTCTATTCTATTCTATTCTATTCTATTCTATTCTATTCTATTCTATTCTACTCTACTCTACTCTACTCCTATTCTATTCTATTCTATTCTATTCTATTCTATTCTATTCTATTCTACTCTACTCCTATTCTATTCTATTCTATTCTATTCTATTCTATTCTACTCTACTCTACTCTACTCTACTCTCCCTCCCTCCCTCATCTTTCCTTCCTTCCTTCCTTCCTTCCTTCCTTCCTTCCTTCCTTCCTTCCTCCCTCCCTCCCTCCCTCCAGACAAAACATAAATTTCTTGCCATAAAACAGCATCCAAGGACTTGCTAACAAATGCCCTTGTTCAGGAATATATGGAAAGCTTTGGTAAAGAATATGGTGCCAAGTTGTATGAATCCCCGAGGGATGCTCCCTGGACTTGATCAACAGTGAAGCAATTGTTTCTTTACTCATAAAAGTACCTGGCTAGGGAAACGCTGTAATAGTAATAAAAGGAGTGGTTAAAGAGAGGTTTTTGTGGAGGCTTTTTCCTTTCCCATTTTCTTCTGAGAGGAGGTTCTTGTAAAATGCTTCAGGTTGTCAGGAGGAGAACAAGATCAGAATGCAAAAGAGGGCATTTACTCTTTGATTTTCAGCCAAGGAAAATAGTTACTATAGACAGATGGATAGAAGCAGTGGTGGGATTCAGCCAGTTCACACCACTTCGGGAGAACCGGTTAACTTTCTGAGCAGTTTGGCAAACTGGTTGTTGGAAGAAATCAGTAGGGCAGAGAACCGGTTGTTAAATTACTTGAATCCCACCACTGGATAGAAGGATGGATGAGAGAAAGAGAGAGAGAGAGAGGAAAGGACGGTGGGAGGGAGGGAGGGAGGGAGGAAGGGGGAGAGAGAGGGTGGGATAAGGTAGCTAGGTAAATAGGTAGATGATAGATAGAGAGAGACGTAGATGTCAGGTAGGTAGGTAGGTAGATGATAGACAGAGAGAGACATAAAAGATAGATATAGACAGACAGACAGAGACATAGATGATATGGTAGGTAGGTAGGTAGATGATAGATAGATAGATAGATAGATAGATAGATAGATAGATAGATAGATAGACAGACACAGAGAGAGTCATAGATAGATGATAGATAGATAATGATAGATAGATAGATAGATAGATAGATAGATAGATAGATAGATAGACAGACAGACAGACAGACCCAGAGAGAGACATAGATAGATGATAGACAGACAGACAGACAGACACACACACACACACACACAGAGAGAGAGATAGATAGATAGATAGATAGATAGATAGATAGATAGATAGATGATAGATAAGATATAGATAAGGTAGGTAGGTAAGTAGGTAGATAGATGATAGACAGAGAGACATAGATGACATGTAGGTAGGTAGGTAGGTAGGTAGGTAGGTAGATGAAAGACAGAGAGAGACATAGATGATAGACAGACAGACAGATGACAGTGAGACCAGAGACATGGCTAGGTAGATAAATATAGATGAAGGATGGATGGATAGATGATAGATGAGATAAATACAGAGGCAAACTGGCAGACAAATAGATTGATAATTTCCTCCCATGTTAGTCTAGATCAGGACCATAATGTGAGAAAAAAAAAAAATGAAGAAAATGAAGAACCGCATTTCAAGTGGGTTAAAATTCATTCCAATCTTTCCCACCTTTTGTGGCCCAATGGCCACGGCACGTCTGGAGTTCTGAGAAGCATATTGTGAACATTTCCACAAAATGGCTACCGTGCCCATTCATAAAACATCGGTCATAAACAATAAACCCCCCTTATCCAAAAGCTAAGCAGGAATTGCTCCCTGCCATTCCATTTAACATTTCAAGATGTTCCCTTCCACCCCACTGGGATGGCTGGCACAGACGGACCCCAGGCAGAGTCTCTTATTTTTCCGTCTCTTCTTCTGGGCAGGCGTCCAAAGAAAACTCTGGACGGCAGCCATCCATATTAAGGGGGAAGCCCGAGGCTGGCATTTTGCTTGTACTCTACCAGCTTCTCTTTGCTGCTGCCAAGGATGAATGAGGAGGTTATTGTGCCAAGAGGAAAAAAGACTGAACTGGTTATGAGGATTCTTTCTGTACACACGAGTGTGATTTAGTGTGCAAAACATGATCTCCATCCTTCTCCGAAGGAGGCGGCTGAGGTGATTCTAAACTCTATTTAATGACTGGAAGAGTGTCTCAGGTTCTCTGTCTTTTCCTTAACCCTTCCTGGTCTTATTTCTCACCTGTCTTCCTTCTCAACATATATTGTCCCCATTTTAGTAGACATTATCCCTTCCTTCCTTCCTTCCTTCCTTCCTTCCTTCCTTCCTTCCTTCCTTCCTTCCTTCCTTCCTTCCTTCCTTCTTTCCCCCTATCCATTTTTCCTTTCCTCCCTCCCTACTTTCCTCCCTACTTTCCTTCCCTCCCTCTCTTCCTCCTTTCCCTCCTTCCTCCTTCCTTCCTTCATTCTCCCTCCTTCCCTCCCCCTTCCTTCCTTCTTTCCCTTTCTTCCTTCCTCCCTCCCTCCTTCTCTCCCTCATCTTTCCTTTCTTCCTTCCTTCCTCCTATCCCTTTTTCTTTCCTCACTCCCTACTTTCCTTACTACTTTCCTCTGTCCCACTCTTCCTTCTTTCCCTCCTCCCTTCCTCCTTCCTTCCTTCCTCCACTCCCTCCCTCCCCCTTCCTTCCCTCCTCCCTCCCTTCCTTCCTCCTTCTCTCCCTCCCTTCCTCTCACCTTCCTTCCCTACCTCATCTTTCCTTCCTTCCTTCCTTCTTCCTCCTATGCCTTTTTCTTTCCTCACTCCCTACTTTCCTTACTACTTTCTTGCATCCCACTCTTCCTTCTTTCCCTCCTCCCTCCTTCCCCCTTTCTTCCTTCCTTCCTCCCTCCCTCCCCCTTCCTTCTTTCCTTCCTTCCTCCCTCCCACCTGCCCTTTCTTCCTTCCTCCTATCCCTTTTTCTTTCCTCATTCCCTACTTCCCTCCATACTTCCCTCCATCCCTCTTGTCCTTCTTTCCCTTCTTCCTTCCTCCATTCTCCCTCCCTTCCCTCCCTCCCTTCCTTCTCAAACTAGTTCCTTGAATCACACACTATTAAAAAAAAGAAAAAGGCTTCAGAAACAGACCTGATGGGCTAAATCAAAGGATCTTTTTGCCAACTGAATTCAACCATCTTCTTCCTGAGCACATCCATCTGCCTCCTTCGATGGAAATACAGTCCGTATCTTTGGTGTTGCAGATTTTATTTCTCTTCTTCGTGTGGAGTGTCCTCCCCCTGGAAAAGTACTTGTCGTTTGTACACAAAGTTCTTATCTAGCACGGCCTGCATGTTTGCCGAACACTCCAAGAAAAATTAAACAGTAGCCATATGTTGTGTAACTGACACACACTCACTGGCACACATATAATCCAACTGCATTTGCTCGCACACTTGAACCCAGGCAACATATCTTATTTTATTAACATCCGTGAGGGGTGAGGCCAAAACTTCCCCAAATCAACCCAGGTAGTCCTCGATTTATGCCCACTGCTGGGATAAGAATTTCCACTGTTAAGGAAGACAGTTGTTAAATGAGTCATATAATAATAACTTTATTGTCATTGTACGTGTATACACAGTATACCCATACAACAAAATTCACGTAACACCCAAAGACCAGGTCCAACACACATAACAATCCCCAAACACCCCCCACCCACCCCCCACAAATTCCCCGCCCCTAAACCACCCAAACATCCACACAACAGACCAAGTAATGCTGTCCAACAGCTCACTGATGGTGGCCCTTTAGTTCATTGTTGAGTGCAATTATAGCTCTGGGATAAAAACTATTCAGAAAACGTGTGGTCCGAGTTTTAATTGTTCTGTATCTTCTGCCGGAAGGCAACAGTCCAAAAAGATTGTAAACAGGATAGGAAGAGTCTCTGAGAATGTTATGCAACTTTCTCAAACAGCAAGATTCAAAGATGTCGTCCAGGGCTGATAGCTGGAGTCTGATGATATTCTGGGCAGTTTTAATGATTCTCTATAGAGCTTTTTTTGTCCGCTGCAGAACTACTCCCATACCAGAATGCCGTATGTCAGGACAGTCTCCATGGTGCTGTGATAGTAGGACAGAAGTAGATGCTGAGATAGATTTATCTTCCTGGGCATTCTCAGGAAGTACAGCCTCTTCTGTGCCTTCTTCACAAGCATGTTTAATTTAATTTAATTTAATTTAATTTAATTTAATTTAATTTAATTTAATTTAATTTAATTTAATTTAATTTAATTTAATTTAATTTAATAATTTAATTTAATTTAATTTAATTTAATTTAATTATTTAATTTAATTTAATTTAATTTAATTTAATTTAATTTAATTTAATTATTTAATGTAATGTAATTTAATTTAATTTAATTTAATATAATTTAATATAATTTAATTAATTCAATTTATATGCCGCTCCTCTCCAAAGACTCAGGGCGGCTCACAATACATTCCAAAAAATCATTATAAAAAAAACATTTAAAAATTAAAAACATTAAAAACTCATTCACGCCATTCATGGCTGGATCTCGCCAGATCACAAGAGCGAGATCAACGGCCCCAGGTCTGCCGGAAAAGCCAGGTCTTCACCGCTTTTCAGAAGGCCAATAGGGTGGGGATGTACAGGATGTATAGGATGTTAGCATTCATAGTCCATGAGAGGTCCTCCAAGGTATAAATGCCCAGAAATTTAAAACTACCCATCCTCTCCACCTCCTCACCATTTATGTACAATGGCAGATGTACATCTCTCTTCCTCCTGAAGTCAATTATAAGTTCTTTAGTTTTTGTGCTGTTAAATGTGAGATTATTTTCATTATACCACAATGTCAGCCCTTGTACTTCCTTCCTGTAAGCATTGTTCTTATTAATGAGCCCCACCACTGTTGTGTCATCCGCAAATTTAATAATTGTGTTGGTGTTATACAATGGGGTGCAGTCATGTGTGTACAAGGGATAAAGGAAGGGGCTTAGCACACAACCCTGGGGGGCTCCTGTGCTTATTATCAGAGTTGAGGAATGGTGAGATCCCATCCTTACTGACTGTGGCCTACCTGTCAGAAAATCTCTTATCCACAAACAAATCCTCTGATTTATACCCAAATTGGACATTTTAAAAAAACAACCTGTTGGGTAACATGGTATTAAAGGCAGAGCTATAATCCACAAATAACAGCCTCGCATATGCCATGTTGTGACCATTTTGTCATGGTTGTTAAAAAAAATCACTGCAGTTGTTAAACGAATCACACGGTCGTTAAGCCAATCCAACCTCCTCTATTTACTTTGTTTGTCAGAAGCCAATTGAGACGGTCAGAAATGGCGACTTTGTCCTGGGATCGGGGTGAAATCCAACAGGTTCTGACAGGTTCTGGAGAACCGGTAGCAGAAATTTTGAGTAGTTTGGAGAACCGGCAAATGCCACCTCTGGCTGGCTCCAGAGTGGGGTGGGAATGGAGATTTTGCAATATCCTTCCCCTGGAGCGAGGTGGGAATGGAGATTTTGCAATATCCTTCCCCTGCCCACCAAGCCACGCCCACCAAGCCACACCATGCCCACCAAGCCACGCCCACAGAACTGGTAGTAAAGCAAATTTGGATTTCACCACTGCCTGGGATGCAACTGTCATAAGTGCAAGCCAGTTGCCAAGCATCTGAATTTTGATCACATGACCTTGAGGATGCTGCAATGGTTGTAAATGTGAAAAATTGTCATTTTTTTCAGTACTGTGGTAACTTCAAACAGTTACTAAATGAACTGTTGTAAATCGAGGACTACCTGTACTAGAGAAGATAGCAAAAAAAAAAAAAAGTCAGGAGCCTTGTAGCACTTTTTCTTACTAGTACATTTTATGGTACAGCAACTCACAAAAGCTTATGCTTTTTAATTAACTGTTTACTCAGGACTGAAAAGGACTGAAATTTTGCCATACGCAATAAAAATAGAAGTATAAAAACAATTATAACTATAGGAACAATTAAAATTACAAAAATTAAATAGACTAAGAACCAAGGGTGAAGGTGGTGCCTACTGTCAATGAATCAACCACCTTGTCAGAGAGAGATTGGCTGAGCCAGATGGAGGAGTCAAGTGGGCAATTAGTCTGGAATCGTTATGTAGGCATAAGAGTGCAAGGTCTGATTCACTGCCACTGCCTGAATGTCATTGAATGTTATCTAGTCTGGCCCAGGAGCAGACTTCCAGTCTAGAAATATTCCTGTGAGTCCCATGAGAAATTGCTCGAGGCATTCCAGAGTTATGCTGGAACATACATACATACACACACACACACACACACACACACACACACACACACACACACACACACAGCCTTTTAAATATATATAGATTAAGATCTTCCTTTATTGCTTATTCAACTTGTTATTTGGTTATTCAATATTTCATATTCTACATAATTCAACTAGGATATTATTAATCATATTTGTTATATTTAGCATACATATGCATATTCATATTGAAGTATCCTCTTTCATTTTTTGTTTAGTCAGTAATTCTAGGCATTGTTTTTATGCCAATCCCCATATTATTTAAATACACTTAATAATACCTTTCATAAAATATTATCCATCATATTTATTACATTTAACAAACTTATATATTTTTAATTATAATACCCTCATTTATATTAAATTAAGATCTTTCATTATTTGCTTATTTCACTTATAATTCCTCATTTTTTAATTATTCAATATTTTGATATGTTATTTTTATATCAATCATCATCTTCTATGTATCATACGTTTTAATACAAATAAAATATTGTTAATCATATTTATTACATTTAACAAACAAAAGGTAGCTAATTGAACTTTTCACTTTTGGATCTGGTTGTTTGTACCAGACACACCTCCATCTTGAAGCTTCTCCATCAGGGTCCCACACCCAGCAGAGTCAAGTCTTAAAACCAATGGTGAAATTTGAATTTTTTTACTACCAGTTCTGTGGGCATGGCTTGGTGGGTGTGATGTGGTGTGGTGTGGCTTAATGGGCGTGGCTTAGTGGGCATGGCAGGGGAAGGATACTGCAAAATCCCCATTTCCTCCCCACTCCTGGGGGAAGGATATTGAGAAAATCCACATTCCCACCCCACTCTGGAGCCAGCCAGAGGTAGCATTTGCTGGTTCTCCAAACTACTCAAAATTTCCGCTATCGGTTCTGCAGAACCTGTTCGAACCTGCTGAATTTCTCCCCTGCTTAAGACCCTTCCAGAAGGCCAAAAAGGGTGGGAATGGATTTCTTCTCCAGCAGCAAGATGTTCCAAAAGGTGGAACCATGACCGATAATGCACTTCTCCTGGACCAGTCAACATTTGTTGACTGATCTTTTCTTCCAGAATACATGTGGCCAGTCCCATTGGGACAAGACAGTTCTTCAAATATCCTGCACCTGTGCCACAAAGGACCTTCAAGGTGATAAAAATCACCTTGAATTGGTTCAGCAACCAGTGTAGCTCATGTAACAGTGGTGGCACGTGGGCCAGCCTAGAGGCTTTCCAAAACTGTCCACACTGCTGCATTCAAAACCAAGTGCACCTTCCAAATATTATTCAAAGGTAGTCTTATGTAGAGCATAATGCAATATACCACATTAGAGATGACCAGGGCATGAGTGAGTTTAACTTAGTTAGTTTGTTACAAAATAGAACTGGAAGGGACCTTGGAGAGCTTCTAGTCCAGCCTGCTGCTCAGATAGGAAACCCTACACCATTTCAGACAACTGGCTGTCCAGTCTTCTTAAAATTCTCCAGTGATGGAGCACCCACAACTTCTGAAGGCAAGTAGTTCCACTGGATGGATTGTTCTCACTGTTAGGAAGTTTCTCCTTAATTCCAGGTTGCTTCTATCCTCCATTAGTTTCCATTATGTCAAGAGCTTCTGCAATAAGGCAAAATCTTCTGTTTAGAAGAGCAGAGTTTTGACAGAAGATGGAGAAGGAAGAGGAGGAAGAAAAGAGAGAAGAAGAAAAGGAAGGAGAGCAATGGTGAAATCCAAATTTTTTTACTACCGGTTCTGTGGGTGTGGCTTGGTGGGCATGGCAGGGGAAGGATACTGCAAAATCCCTAGTCCCTCCCCACTCCTGGGGGAAGGATACTGTAAAATCTCCATTTCCACCCCACTCTGGGGCCAGCCAGAGGTGCTATTTGCTGGTTCTCCGAACTGCTCAAAATTTCTGCTACCGGTTCTCTGAATTGCTCAAAATTTCTGCTACCTGTTAGATCGGTGCAGGGAAAGCAAAACGCGACCAGCTCTGGTCCAATTCAGTACTTTATTCAGCACAGGAAAAAGACAAGCGGCTGGGCTGCCGGAGCTCTTTTATACGCTCCGGCAGGCTCAGCCGCCCAATGACAGCTCTTTGAATTTCCCGCCGGAGGATTAGCCAATCCCCGGCGGGTGCCCATATAAGGACATAACACTCCTCCCCCCTTAGTCTGAAAAATGTCCATCACAGTTAATGTACGTGACGAAGTCACACAAGTAGGCGGGGCGCCTGCTTGCCCGAGATGACCTGCGCAGTTCAGTCTGAGCTCTGCCGCCGGCCTGTGCAGGCGGAGCTCCTGTCCCTCCCGGCTCCCCGGTGGGGGTGGCCGGGGCTCCGGCCGTCGAGTGTGCGGGATCCGTCCCAGCACCTCCGGCCGCAACATCTGGAAGTTCGTGCTGGAGTCGCTGGTCCTTCCCTCGCCCGGAATGTCTGGAACCTCGCGGCTGGACGTTGCTGCTGTCCGGTGGGTGCCATCCGAAACCCGGTAAGTCCATTGGTGTTTCGTTGGGCTTCCGTGGCTCCCGTCGCTGTCGCTGTCCGGTGTGGTCCACCTCGCCGGGGTGGTGTTCATCTCCGCGGCTGGGTTGGTGCTGGTTGGCTTCGCAGGGTTGGTGCTGGCCGACCTCGCCAGGGTGGTGCTGTTCGACCTGGTCTGGGTGGTGTGCGCCTCCCTTGCTGGAGTGGTGTTGGTCGACCTTACAGGGTTGGTGTTGGTCGACCCGGTCTGGATGGTGGTTGGGGTCTCCCTCGCCGGTCAGTTGCTGGCCGGCTCGGGTTGCGTGTTGTGCACCTCCCCCGTGTGGTTGTCCCCGGTCTACTTGCCTGGAGCGTCGGTCTCCCTGGCAGGGCTGTTGTGGGTACTCGTTGCTGGAGGGGTGCGATTCTCCCTCCCTGGGTGGGTCCCAGTCTACTCCTTGACTGTGGTGGCGGTCCCTCTCCATGGAGTGGCGGATGCCCACCCCGCCAGGTTGGTGATGCCATCCCTCTTGCAGCAGGTCCCGGTCTACTGCTCTGGATTGCCGATGGGTGAGTGCATGGTAATGTGCTTGGCCGGCCTCGTCGGGGTGTCGGTGGTCTGCCTCGCCTGGGTGTTGTAGGCCTGCCTCGTCGGGGTGTCGCAGGCCTACTTCGCCGGGGTGTTGTAGGCCTGCCTTGCCGGGGTGTTGCAGGCCTACCTCGTCGGGGTGTTGTAGGCCTACCTCGTCGGGGTGTGGTAGGCCTACCTCGTCAGGCTGGTTTCCTTCCGATCCCCTCCACCTTTTCCGGAGCTGGTCGATGTGCCGTCTACAGACCTGTCCATCTTCCAGCTCGACTCGGTAGGACTTCGGGCCGGTTGTGCTCTCTATTCTCCCCTTTAGCCACTTCGGAGAGCCGTTGAAGTTAAGCGCAAACACCGGGTCTCCTATGGCGAAGGCGCGGAGCGGCCGGCTGGCCGTTGCTGTCACTTCGGGGTTGTACTGGGGGTGCAGCCGGTCCAGGGGTGACCTCAGGCGTCTGCCCATCAGTAGCTCAGCTGGGCTCTTCTTGGTGGTGGCATGTGGGGTGATGTGCTGTGTAAGGAGGAAATTGTCGATCCTCTCTTGCCAGTCGCCCGGACTCATCTTGGTGAGTGTCTCCTTGGTGAGTCGCACCATGCGTTCCGCTTGACCGTTTCCGGCTGGCCTGTAAAATGCGGTGAGGGCGTGGCGGATGCCCTGTCCCGCCAGGAACTCTTCCATGGCCTTGGACGTTAACTGTGGGCCATTGTCTGAGACTAGGACATCTGGCAGCCCGTGCGTTGCGAATAGGCGCCTGAGTGCCCTGATTGTGGCTTCGGACGTGGTAGATGGCATGGAGATGACCTCTAGCCACTTGGAGAAAGCGTCCACAACAATTAAGAGGTAGTGCCCCTGCATTGGACCCGCGAAGTCAATATGGATCCGTGCCCATGGGCTGCTGGGCGTCTCCCACTCTGACACTGGGGCTTGGGCGGGGGCGGGACGTACCTCTTGGCACGGGTCACATCTGGCGACCCACTCTTCAATGTCCTTGTCCAGGGATGGCCACCAGACGTAACTCCGTGCCAGTCCTTTCATCCTTACGATGCCAGGGTGTCCGTTGTGGAGCGTCTCGAGCGTCTTCTTCTGTAACGCGCTGGGAATCAGCACCCGGTCTCCCCATAGGATACAGCCTTTCATGGTGGACAGCTCCTGCTGCTTCCGTGCGAAGGGGCTGAACTTTTCTGCCGGTTTCTCTGCTGGCCAGCCTCGCAGGACCCAGGATCTCACTTGCCTGAGTATGGGGTCCCTCTGGGTATGGGTGGCCACATCTGCTGACGTCACTGGGCAGTCTCTGTCGGCATCAATGTGGAGGAGGCTCATGGTGGCTCTTTGGATGGGCACCTACTCAGGGCGTCTGCGTTCCCGATGGTTTTGCCGGGCTTGTGAATGAGTCTGTATGAATACCCGGCAAGGAATATGGCCCAGCGTGTCATCCTGGGTGACATGTAGCCGGGTGTGGGTTTGTCACCCGCTAATAGTCCCAAAAGTGGCTTGTGGTCCGTGATGACCGTGAAGTTCCGGCCATATAGGTACTCATGGAAGCGCTTGACTCCAGCCACAATGGCCAAGGCTTCCTTGTCCAGCTGGCTGTAATTCCTCTCGGTGCTGGACATCGTTTTAGAGAAGTAGGCGATGGGTGCCTCTGATCCGTTGGGGAGCTGGTGGCTGAGGACTGCGCCAATCCCATATGGTGAAGCGTCGCAGGTCAGCAGCAGAGGAAGCGTCTCGTGGTACTGGATCAGCACGCTGTCGGAGGATAGGAGCCCCTTGATGGTCCTGAAGGCGTTTTCTTCCTCTGTCCCCCATCTCCACGGAACCGCTTTCCCCAGCAATCGATGGAGTGGCTCAGCGGCTGTTGCCTTCTGTTTAAGGAACACCGCATAAAAATTTAGCAATCCCAAAAATGCTTGAAGCTCGGCTTTGTTTTTGGGGGCTGGAGCTTCGTGGATTGCCCTAACTTTAGCTTTGGTGGGGTGGATGCCGGTGCCATCTATGAGATAGCCCAGGAACTCGACCTCCTGGACCCCAATGTTGCATTTGTCCCTCCTCACTCCTTGAAGCGCTGCAAAACTTGTTTTAGTCGCTCAAGCAGCTGGGTTTTAGAGTGCCCGGAGATCAACACATCATCAAAGTACGGCACCACCCCTGGAATGCCTTGGAGAAGGCGTTCCATCATTGATTGAAAAATGCCTGGGGCTGCGCTGACTCCAAATTGGAGGCGGTTGCACTTAAATGCGCCCCTATGGGTGACAATCGTTTGTGCCTCCGCAGTTTTTTCATCCACTGGCAATTGCTGGTAAGCCTGGGCCAGGTCCAGTTTTGCAAATATTGTCCCACTCCCAAGTGAATGCAGCAGATGTTGCACCACTGGAACTGGGTATGCGCTCTGCGAAAGGGCCTTGTTAATCGAACATTTATAGTCGGCGCAGATGCGCACAGATCCATCATGCTTCATGGGGGTCACAATGGGTGTCTCCCATGCTGCATGATCGATCGGTTCCAACACGCCCTGGGCTATCAGCTTATCTAGCTGAGCATCTACTTTGGGCCTCAGGGCAAACGGAACTCTGCGGGGCTTAAGCCTAATGGGGGTAATTGTCTTATCAAGATTAAAGGAAATGGGCTTCCCCACAAATTTCCCCAGCTTACCGTCGAAGACTTCCTTGAACTCTTCGAGGAGGGTGTCGAGTTCGTCCTGACGAATTTGGTTAACCCCTACTATCCCGAGCCCTAGTGGCTTGAACCACTCCATGCCTAGCAGGGTAGGGCGGTCGTGCTCGACGATGGTGATGGGGAGGTTGCCTTGGAATTCTTGGTAAGACACGTGGAGCGAGGCTCTTCCCAGGACTCCGATGTGGTTTCCTCCGAAGTCCACCAGCCTGGAGCGCAGGGGTCTCAGGTCCCTCTTGCAGACGTCTGGCTTGATGCGTTTTAAGTTTTTCCAATCCATGATTGAGTAGATGGAGCCAGAGTCTACTTCCATGGAGCATGGGGTCCCTTCGAGCAGCACGGTCGCGTGGCACTTGGTGGCGGTGTTGTCGTCGTCGGAGAGGTGTATTGTGGTTTGGTGTACTGCTCTCCTCCGGTTCCCGTCGCTCTCGCCCCGTCTGGATTGGTAGGAGGACCGTTTGGATGCCCTCGCGTTGTCCTCCCGGTTTTCGCGAGGGCGGTGGCTGGAGGGCTCTGGGGCTGGTTCCTCAGCTCTGCATGCCTCTGCAATGTGCCCTCTCTTGTTGCAACGCCGGCAGGTTGCGTCTCTCCATTTGCAGCTGGCTCTGGCATGGTCCCCTCTGCAGCTGGCACAGCGCTCCCCCTTGTAACTTTTTTGGGCGGTTTCCCGCCTTGGGGGTCTGGATACCTTGTGTACGGTGGATTCCTCCTCCGACTCTGATCCAGCTGTGGAATCCTCGGTTGATGATTGCATTGTGGAGCGAATCTTGTGGATTCCCTTTGCTCTGCTTACTGCGGCAGCCGCTTTCTCCGAGATTTCGGATGCGGTGGCTTCCTCCACCACATCCTTGAGCACGAGTTTCTTCCTGCTCAGGAATTTCTTTTGCAGGCCTCTGTCCCTCATGCCGAAAACCACGCGGTCAGCGATGGCGTTGTCCACGTGGTCGAACTCACAGCTGGCTGCGATTTGGCGCAGGGCGGCCACGAATTCTTTGATGGTCTCACCTTCCTTTTGATCCCTCTGATGGAAGGTGAAACGGTTCGCCACTGGTGTTCCAGTTGGGGCATAGTGCTCTTCCAGGATCTGCAGCAGGTCTATCCATGGCACTTCTTCGATGTCTCGTGGTGCTACGAGATCGATTGCCATATCGAGGACTTCAGAGCCGCAGTTGGCCAAGAAGATGCCCTTTTTCCGGTCATCATCGGCATCCCTGATGTTGTTTCCTCTCAGGTATTGCCGAAATTTGACCACGTAGGATTTCCACTTGTCCTTCCCTGGGCGGAATGGAGCAAGGGCTGGCAAGGTGACTTCAGCTGATGCCATGCCTCTGGAAATTCCTACGAAGTGACTCAGTTGCTCAGTGACTTAGCTCTATGAGTTTGGCTTCGTGCCACGAGGTTCGTCGCTTGGTTCTAGTCCTTCGTCGCCAGTGTTAGATCGGCGCAGGGAAAGCAAGACGCGACCAGCTCTGGTCCAATTCAGTACTTTATTCAGCACAGGAAAAAGACAAGCGGCTGGGCTGCTGGAGCTCTTTTATACGCTCCGGCAGGCTCAGCCGCCCAATGACAGCTCTTTGAATTTCCCGCCGGAGGATTAGCCAATCCCCGGCGGGTGCCCATATAAGGACATAACACTACCAGTTCTCTGAACTGTTCAAAATTTCCGCTACCGGTTCTCCAAAACCTGTCAGAACCTGCTGGATTTCACCCCTGAAGGAGAGAAAGAAACAGCATCCCACTTAGTACTCAGTTCAAATGTACTGAATCCTATTGCTTAGCCTCATGAGTAATCCAACTCTGTTTCTTTTCCGCTTTATATCTTTTTCAAGACTCTGCCATACCCATTTTGAGTTAAAGGGGAGCCATATGAAACACAACCTTTTGTAAGTTCTTTTTTTAACCTCAACCCATTCATTCAGAATATTTAAGAGTCCAAGAGTAGATAGGAAAGAAAAAGTGTTAGGTAATGTATGGGCTTGGAAGAGAAGTTGTTTAGTCTCTGTGATTAATGGGAAGGGAGATCGTTCTCCAGAGATACATTAAAAGCCATTAATGTTTGGTTCATTTATTAGTGATGAAGATATCTCTGGATCAAAGTACTTTCGAAGTACAATAAACAAGAGGCTGGAACTAGGCAAAAACTCTGGACAATGCTGAGCCTTAAAAGGGTCACTGTGATTTAAAAAAAAAAATAGTGCCAAATCTTTGAAAGAGCGCTTTGGTTTGACAAAGATTTGTGACTAGCACTGATGATGTTACCAGTGGTGGGATTCAAATAATTTAACAACCAGTTCTCTGCCCTAAGGACTGGCTGGGTGGGCGTGACCATGGTGGGCATGGCCACGGGTGTGACAGGCAGCACTTGACCTCCCTCACCTCCCTGCACCTCCCTGGGAGCAAAAACGGGCTGGGGGGGGACATGCCACCACTCTATGCCCCATTTTGGGCCTACAAGGCCTCTCTGAAGCCTCCTGGGAGCGAAAATGGGCCGTGAGGGGAAGCACACTTCACCCCCCCCACTCCCCGTTTTGGGCCTAGGAGGCCTCCCTGCACTTATCAGGGAGCCAAAATGGGGCTCATGGGGCTCCTGGAAGGGGCAGGGCAGGGAGGGGTGGAGCCAGCCAGCAATTTAACTACCGGTTTTCCCGAACCAGCCTGAACCAACCCAAACCGGCTGAATCCCACCACTGGATGTTACCTAGTTACAGTAATGAAACATCGGCAAGAAAACAAGCAAGCTCAGGGAGCACCAAGGACCCTTCATTTCAACCCTGAGCTACAAATAATTCTCCTTTATTGATTTGTGTACAGCTCCCCTCAATCCACCTCTGAAGTAGCTTTGTGTGTTGTTTCATCCACCCAGGAAATGGGGTTCTGTGTATGTGCGGTGCATACTGAGAAGCTCAATTCAGGGAGATGCCAGAGGAAGCATCTCACCCCAAGCAAAGAGCCTTACTGAAAATAAACATGTAGTTGTGTTTCAATCAAGTTGACTGTTATTCCGCCAACCTAGAATATGGTTGAAATACAGGTGAAATATATTTGTCCTGTATAACTTGTTGTGTGTTTTTTTTTTTTAGAAATCCAGTTGCATTAGAAGAACAGGGAGAACAGAATAACAGATTTGGAAGGCACTTTGGAGATCTTCTAGTCCAATCCCCTACACCATTTCAGACAAATGGATATCTCTTCTTCAAAAGCCCACGGGAGCTCACCGTCCTATGCACTCCCGTGCCCTCCCACAGAGCAGGTGCCGTCGGCCAAACAGTGTCGACTGGCAGCCCCCAGGGGGAGAGCATTCTCTGTCAGAGCGCCGACCCTCTGGAATGATTTGCCCACCAAGTTCAGGATAGCCCCGGACCTCCTCTCCTTTCGCCGCGAACTGAAGATGTGGCTCTTCCATCAAATAACTTGATCTGCTAGGGGTTGCACAAACTGTAATAATTTTAAATATGGTTTTTAAGGGGTTTTTAACTTATTTTGTTATTTTGTGATTTGTATTATTGATTGTTGTTGTAAGCTGCCCTGAGTCCTTCGGGAGAATGGCGGCATATAAACCGCAAAAATAAATAAATAAATAAATAAATAAATAAATAAATAAATAAATAAATAAATAAATAACCTCCAATGATAAGAGTTCCCATTTTCCACTGGCTGATTGTTCTAACTGTCAGGAAATTTCTCCTTTATTTATTTATTAATCATATTTCTATGCCGCCTACTCTCTGAGGACTCTGGGCGGCTTACAACAATCGACAGTACACTAAATAGCATATTGCCCCCAACAATCTGGGTCCTCATTTTACCCACCTCGGAAGGATGGAAGGCTGCGTCAACCTTGAGCCTGGCGAGATTCGAACTTACTAATTGCAGACAGCTGGAGTTAAATTACAATGCATTAGTCTGCTGAGCTATCCAGGCTCCAGGTTGTTATTTATTGTTTGTCTCTATATTGGGCTATTGGGTTTAATTGTGGTATTGATCCTTGTGCTAAAGCCTGCTTAGTGTTGATTGTTGAGAAGGAGATGTTCTGGTCTCTTTTGAATGGTGTGTAAACGTTTATCTCTATGTGCCTGTTGATGACGATGCACTGTTTGCTACAGATACAATATAACTAGGTTTGCAATGTGTTCTACCAATATAAACAGTGCCGTTTTGATACTGTTTACAGAAGATACGGAATTTTGCATGCATTTTGCATGCATTTTTCCTAATATCTCTTGATTAATAAACATGCTTACAATTATGTAGCTAAATCTCCATACATTTCAGCCCTTTATTAAATCTCTCCTTCCAAAGGACAGGTCAACCGTGACTACCTGATCTTTGGATAAGATTTGACTAAATATTTATCTCATGGAACTAATCACTTAAAAAAAAAAATTAAACCCATATTAATCCTCATGGCCTTTCAGAAACTGGTGAAAACATGAAAGCCTTTGACGATTGATATCTCATGTGACAATTTCTTAATTTTATTCAGGTAGTCCTTGACTTACAACAACAATTGAGCCCAAAATTTCTGTTGCTAAGTGAGACATTTGTTAAGTGAGTTTTGTCCCATGTTGCGACCTTTCTCATCACAGTTGTTAAGTGAATCCCTGCACTTGTTAAATTAGTAACACAGTTGTTAAGTGAATCTGGCTTCCCCATTGACTTTGCCTCTCAGAAGGTCGCAAAAGGGGATCACATGACCCCAGGATACTGCAGCCGTCATAAATACAAGTCAGTCGTCAAAGCATCTGAATTTTGACCACATGACCATGGAGATCCTGCAAAGGAAAGTAAGAGGCGGAAGTTGTACTGGATACGTTGGCTGCTTTGAGTTATTTGTAATAATAATAATAATAATAATAATAATAATAATAATAATAATAATAACAACAACAACAATAATAATAATAATAACAATAATAATAATAATAATAATAATAAAGGCGGGATGCAAATCAATAAATGAACCTGCATTAGAGTTTACAACCGCCTTGCTTAATGACTGTTCAAACTTTTGCATTTCTGACCCTCGCATTTTGCAGCCCTTGTTTCTCCGGCCACAGCTTCTCCTCCAGTTCTCGTTTTCAAGACACAGAAAGACACAGAAAAAGAGAATCCGTTTCCCCAAACTTGCTCATTTGCACTATCGACTCGAGCCCCGCATCCCCTGCGCCGAAAAAGAAAGCAGAGGAGGGAGAGGACTCCGTGAAATGCCAGCTATGACCCAAATACGTTCTGTTTTGTTGAGATGAAAATGAAATAGAAATGCAAAGCAGAACCTCCCTCTGTATAGCCCCGAGCGTTATAAAGTCACAAATGAGGATCAACGCTTTGAATTTCCAAATCAAAGCTCTTATTTTTAAAGGAAGCAATGACTGAAATCCAGCGGGTGGGTGGGTGGGTGGGTGGACTGGATTTGGAAGACTTGTTTTTCTCTTTAGGGGGTCCTTTATTGATCAAAATACTGCGTCTCCCCTTCCTCCTCCGATGGGGGAACAGTATAAAAGAAATCACTGCTAGGGAAGAGATTCGTCTCTTATTTGCTGCTACTGTTTCATTATCATTTCAACTAGGAGAACAGAATGACAGAATAACCGAGTCGGAAGGGACCTTGGAGGTCTTCTAGTCCAACCCCCTGGTCAGGCAGGAAACCCTATACCAGGGGTGAAATGCTCCTGGATTGGACCGGTTCGCCCGATTCGGTAGCGATTTTTCCCTGTTGGTTCGGTGATCCGGTAGCGATCGCTGCCTGGGTGTCATTCCTTCCTGGTTTTAACCAGGAAGTAATGTTTTTTTTACCTTCTGCACATGCGCAGAAGGTTTTGCACATGCGCAGAAGGTGTTGTACATGCGCAGAAGGTGTGCGCATGCGGTGCATGCACTTCCGAACTGGTAAAGAAGGTAAGTAGATTTCACCCCTGCCCTATACCCCGTGATGGTGAACCTATGGCACATGTGCCACAGGGAGCATGCAGGGCCCTCTCTGTGGGCACACGAGCCGTCGCCCCAGTTCAGCTCCGCCGCGCATGTGTGTGTGCCTCCCACAGGCCAGCTGATTTTTGGATCTCTGCCGTGCACGCGCAGGGGGCCGGGCACATGCGTGGGGGCTCATACACACATGCACTGGGTGCAGGGTGCATGCGGAAGGGTCGTGCATGCATGCACGGGGGGCACATGTGGGGGGGGCCATGCATGCATGCGCGGGGATGAGTATGCATTGCATTTTGGGGGTTCAGGGGCGCGCACACTTGGCCTCTCCATCCGGAAAAGTTTAGCCATCACTGCCCTAGACCATTTCAGACAAATGGTTGTCCAATCTCTTCTAAATACTTCCAGTGTTGGAGAATTCACACCTTTTGGAGGCAAGTTGTTCCACCAGTTAATTGTTCTAACCAGTGGTGAAATTCAAATTTTTTTACTACCGATTCTGTGGGCATGGCTTGGTGGGCATGGTGTGGCTTGGTAGGCGTGGCTTGGTGGATGTGGCAGGGGAAGGATATTGCAAAATCTCCATTCCCTCCCCACTCCTGGGGGAAGGATATTGCAAAATCTCCATTCCTACCCCACTCTGGGGCCAGCCAGAGGTGGTATTTACCGGTTCTCCGAACAACTCAAAATTTCCGCTACCTATTCTCCAGAATCTGCTGGATTTCACCCCTGGTTCTTACTGTCAGGAAATTTGTTCTTAGTTCTAGGTTGCTGTATGATATTTCCTGGGCTAGGTATTTTTTTGTGTTTTCACACAGAAATAGGACTCTCCCCCTCATTTGCTTATTCTTTCCCTAGAGAAGTTGACTTCTTTATGCTCTGAACTTTTATTCTCTTGTCATTCAACCGCCAAGTTTCATTCTCCTCTAAAAAATCTGGAGTGGTATTTCCCCCCCCACACACACACACAAAAAATGTTGACAATTTTATCTGAACCAGTTCAGGATTTAAGAGGATTGTACATGACGCAAACGTTAGTTATATCAAGCCTAATAATATTTGCTGAAAAGAGAGATTTCTTCAGCAATTCTACGGATACAAATACATTTCATGCTGGAGAATGGGAAAGTTTGACAGAGTAGAATAATCTGCTTTTAAATGACAAGGGAATCTTTTTTTCTCCGTTTTCCCTGGAGTTACAAAATCAAAATTTCTATTCCCTGGGTCTCGATTTCCTTCCTGTCATCTTTCACAGGTGGTTCCAGGTGGGGCTGACACCTGCTGCATTTTCATGATATTCTACTGCTAGCTCATATGTGTTCATGCTGAGAAAAATTCCCTTGCAGAACCTTCCTGCTGGTTAGATGTAGGTCTGTGGGGAACCAGCTTTCCCTGGAGGTGAAAAAATAGACAGTCTCTTCAGAGTCTCCTTTTAGCTGAAGAGTATCTTTTTGACCATATCAAAACTTTTCATTTATAAAATGCCAAGCAGGGTATGGTATAAAACACTTCAAAGTTGTAGTACAAGATTATCTTATCAGTTTAAATCTAAGTCTAAATCCAAATCTAAATCCAACTCTAAATCTAAAACAGCTATCATTCTATCAATCATCCATCCATCCATCCATCCATCCATCCATCCATCCATCCATCCATCTCTCTCTCTTTCTTTATCCATATCTCTATTTCTATATCATCCATATTTATATCTATAATTCTATCTATAATATAGATATTTATATCTATAATTCTCTGTAGGGGCACCTACGATCTGGAACGAGCTCCCCCCGGAGATACGGAGGATCCCGGATCTGCGCACCTTCCGTTGCGTGCTTAAGACTTTTTTATTTCATCAAGCTGGCCTGGCCTAAATCTTCTCCCATTTTTAAATGTAAATTTTAATTTGTTTTAAATGGGGTATTTTAAATTCAGCCAAATTTTTTAATTCGTTTTTAATTTATTTTAAATTTTTGTATTTATGTGTTTTATTTTGTGGCTGTTCACCGCCCTGAGTCCTTCGGGAGAAGGGCGGTATAGAAATTTAATAAAATAAATAAATAAATAAAATAAATCTATCAATCTATCAATCATCTCTCTCTTTCATCTATCTTTCTATCTATCTATCTATCTATCTATCTATCTATCTATCTATCTATCATCTCTTCTGTTATCTCTATTTCTACATCATCCATATCTAAATATAATTCTATTATCTATCTATCTATCTATCTATCTATCTATCTATCTATCTATCTATCTATCTATCTATCTCTATATCTATCTATCCATATCTATTTCTACATCATCCATATTTATATCTTTCATTCTATCATTCTATCAATCATTTATTTATCTTTCTTTCATCTATATCTATCTATCTATCTATCTATCTATCTATCTATCTATCTATCTATCTATCATCTATCTTCTCTTATTCTATTTCTACATCATCCATATCCATATCTAACTATAATTCTACTGTCTGTCTGTCTGTGTCTATCTGTCTGTCTATCATCTATCTATCTATCTATCTATCTATCTATCTATCTATCTATCTATCTAATTTGCCAGATATTTTTCACCTAAAGAAGCAAAGATAATGGACTATACAGTTCAACTAGTAGCCTGAAATTTATTTGATAAAAAGAACATTTACTGAGGCTCTGCTAACCTGAATGCGATGAGTTTGAAGTCCATTTATGCTGTGAGCATGGAATTGAAGATTTTGTAATTCAGTGGACCCCACCCATTCCTTTAACATGTTTTGGCAGCCCAGCCCATCATATTAAGCCTTAGGGCAGCTCATAACACACTTTAGGAACCCAGCAGTTGTGTTTTGTTAACAAGTTAAACGTGTTGGCTGAACCAGGAGGCAGTAGTTGAAGACAATCCTGAGGATATAATACAGAGAGCGCCACTACCAGCAGGATACAAAAAGACAGCTCTATTTTTGCCTTCCACATACCTTAATTGTTGAAATTCTACCCAGGTTGTAGAAAAGCTCTCTCTGGAGAGGCTTTCTTGGCACCGAAGGAGAAATATTATGAATATTTATGAGCAAGAAAGGCTAAGACAGGGGTCTAAAGTGTCGCAAACAGCCTTGCTTCTGTTTAACTAGATTAGTATTAAGTATTAGTAAGCAAAGAAGATATAAGGACAGTAGGTTAACTGGAAGTAGGTTATGAAATATAGTCTGATCACGATACTTACAAGAAATATAAGCCGTACTTAGCACAATAGAGAACTAGCATGAAAGGATGGGGAGTTTTGTCTTTTAGGTTACTATATATGATACCCAAGTGACACAGGATATAGACAGGGGTGGGCTGCTGGGGGTTCGCAGGGGTTCGGGAGAACCTCTAGCTAAGATTCTGTGCAATTCGGAGAACCCCCAAATCCCACTCCTGGCTTCCTCCACCCACCCACCCAGGAGTTCCCACACAGCCCATTTTGGATGCAGGTAAGTGCAGGGTGCATGTGGAGCAGTGGTGGGTTCCTCCTGGTTCGGTCTGGTTCAGCCGAACCGGTAGTGGTGACGATATGACGTCACCGAACTGGTTCTCTCCCCCGTCCTCCCACCCCCCCACCCCCCCACATTATTCTTATCTTTTATTTGGTCCCACCCCCAATCTATTGCTGCCTCCTGAGTCCCAGCTGATGACTAGAGGGAAAAAAACTGTTTAAACTCTTGCCGCGGGGCTTCAAAGGGCCGTCCTACAGCTGATCAGTGTTAAAAGCAAACAAATGAGTCAGGTCATAAGTGCGAGGACTGGTCGTAAGTGTGAGGACCTTCCAGAAATGACTCTGTCCAGATAGCCACGCCCACCTAGTCACATGACCTCCAAGCCACACCCACAAAATAAGCCACGCCCACAGAACCGGTAGTAAAAAAAATTAGAATCCACCCCTGGCGTGGAGGCTTTGGGAGGGCGAAAAATGGGCCTAAAGGAAGTTCAGGAAGACTGAAAACTCCAGAGGGCCTCTGGAGCCTAGGGAGGGCAAAAATGCCCCCCCTACACCATGGTGCAGGAGGCCGACTAGGCTAAGGTGACCAGACATCCTGCTTTTGGCGGGACAGTCCCGCTTTTGAGCAATTTGTCCCGCGTCCCGCGGTGTTTTAAAAAAGTCCCGATTTTTCATTCTGCCTCCTGAGTCCCCGCTGATGACTAGAGGGAAAAAAAGCTGTTTAAACTCTTGCCGCGGGGCTTCAAAGGGCCGACCTACAGCTGATCAGTGTTAAAAAAAAAATGAGTAGACCCATGCTTGCAAAAATAGAAAAAACAGCCCCTACAGCTTCCGCTAGGTTAATTAGCTGCAAAAAGTTCCTGGAGCAGATTTTTTTCCCCCTAGCTATGCTGAAAACAAAGGCAAAAGCGAAAGTAAAGCTGCAACGTGACAAAATGAGGCAGAGAGAGATTTCTTTCTTTTTCTTTTTCTTTTTCCTCACCAAAAAAGGTAGGTGCAAAACTGCAAACAATGGGAAATTTAGGGCAAAAGAGGAGAGTTCAAGATTTTAAAACACAAAAGAAAAAAAGCTCTATTTAACTAGGGAATTGTAATAATTGAGATACTATTAATAATTGTATATTGTGTTGAAAGCAGAAATGGTTAAGTTGTGGTTTGGAGGAATATATGGGGGAAATTATTTGGTTTATTATTATTGGTAAATATAATTAATTGATTTGTAAGAAATTGGATTGCATGGAAATAATTGGAATATTCATGTTCATATTGATTAATATACAAAAAAGATAGTTATATAACTAATTGATTTATATTAAAATGTTGAATTTGTATTAAACAACTGTATTACATAATTACATAATTAACCAATGTGAGGATGGATATAAAAATAGATGACAATGGGAAGGGGTATAATATAGAATAGAAGGGAAAAATTGAATTTGATTAAGATTAGAGATGAGGATGAAGGGTAATATTGTTTTTTTAAAAAAATAGATGAGGAATAAATATGGCAAAAAGGAAATATAGAAATTGTAAATTTAATTGAAATGACTAAACGCTGTTTAAATTTGTGAACCAGCCAAATATTCTGTTCAAAGAAAATACATTGTATGTTTGTATGTGTGTTTCTAATTATTGCTATTTATTCATATTTGTTCTCTTTTATTCTTTAAAGTTTAACAATTCATTCTTTATCTTAATGTCTTTATATTTGCTTGGGGTTGGCTTTCTTCCCTTTCATCTTTTTTATTGTACAGCAATCTTTCTCCTCAAACCTACCACCTCTCTCTTTTCTTTCCTTCTTACTTTCTCTTCCCCCCACCCTCTTTTTCTCCTCCCTACTTCCTCTTTCTTTCTCCTTCTCCTCCTCTCTTCCTCCCTCTCTTACCCTCACTCCTACTCTAATTTCCATTCCTTCATCCCTCTCTCTTGCTGTATCCTTTAATGCATATGGACTACTCAGAGGGCTGAAAAAGTTATTTTTGACTGGTCCTCGCACTTTTGACCAGTCCTCGAACTTACGACTGTCCTCACATTTTACATTTTTGCCCTATCTTGTCACCATGGTGAAGAGAAGCAGTTGTGAAATGAGTGACATGGTTGTTAAGAATGCTGCACGGGCATAAATGTGAGGATGGTCATAAGTGTGAGGACCAATCAAAAGTGTGAGGACCTGTCAGAAATGACTTTTTTCAGCCCTCTGGGTAGTCCTTTTGTGCATATGGACTACTCAGAGGGCTGAAAAAGTTATTTTTGACTGGTCCTCGCACTTTTGACCAGTCCTCGAACTTACGACTGTCCTCACATTTTACGTTTTTGCCCTATCTTGTCACCATGGTGAAGAGAAGCAGTTGTGAAATGAGTGACATGGTTGTTAAGAATGCTGCACGGGCATAAATGTGAGGATGGTCATAAGTGTGAGGACCAGTCAAAAGTGTGAGGACCTGTCAGAAATGACTTTTCAGCCCTCTGAGTAGTCCCTATACACATAGCCATGGCCACCCGGTCACATGACCAGCTAGCCACGCCCACCCAGTCACATGGCCTCCAAGCCACGCCCACAAAATAAGCCACATCCACAATGTCCCTCTTTACCAATGTTAAAATCTGGTCACCTTAGACTAGGCCACACCCACCATGGCCACACCCACCCAGCAACCGGGCAGAGAACCCCTTGCAAAAATTTTTGAAGCCCACCCCTGGATATAGACCATATGAGATATTCCGTATTTATTTCATGTGTAGAGGGATCAACACCAATAATTATATCAATGGCATTTCACTCTTGGTTGTACTTTATGTGCTTTGAAATATTCAGTTTTGAGTCTGCCTGATTGGAATGAATATATACGGTATCATGTTCAGCATCTACATTCTGGATTTTAGAGGTGTTTAAGAAAGCCAGTAAGTGAAGCTGTGTAACCTCTCCTGTATAGGATCAGAGCTATAGTTGCTTTGGTTTCAGGTAGTTAATCAGTGTCAAATTTTAAGAAACAGTTGGGCAGACCCATTCTTAAATTTTGGCAGAGCATCTAAAGCTGGAATGCTTCATTAAACAACCACCTCCTCCCCTCTCTCCTCCCCCTCTTTTTCCTCTTTCTCCTCCTCCTCTTTCTCCTCCTCCCCTTTCTCCCCTTTCTCCTCTTTCTCCTCCTCTTTCTCCTCTTTTTTTCCTCCTCTTTTTCTTCCTCCTTTCTCCTCCTCCTCCTCCTCCTCCTCTTCCTCTTTCTCCTCCTGTTTCTCCTTTCTCCTTCTCCTCTTTCTCCTCCTCTTTCTCTTCCTCCTTTCTCCTCCTCCTCTTTCTCCTCCTCTTTCTCCTTCTCCTCTTCCTCTTTCTCCTCCTCCTATTTCTCCTCCTGTTTCTCCTTTCTCCTTCTCCTCTTTCTCCTCCTCTTTCTCTTCCTCCTTTCTCCTCCTCCTTCTCCTCTTCCTCCTTTCTCCTCCTCCTCTTTCTCCTCCTCTTTCTCCTTCTCCTCTTCCTCTTTCTCCTCCTCCTATTTCTCCTCCTGTTTCTCCTTTCTCCTTCTCCTCTTTCTCCTCCTCTTTCTCTTCCTCCTTTCTCCTCCTCCTTCTCCTCTTCCTCCTTTCTCCTCCTCCTCTTTCTCCTCCTCTTTCTCCTTCTCCTCTTTCTCTTCCTCCTTTCTTCCCCTCCTCTTCTTCCTTTCTCCTCCTCCTCTTCCTCTTTTCTCCTCCTTTCTCCTCTTTCTCCTCTTTCTCCTCCTCCTCCTCCTCCTCCTTTCTCCTCCTCCTCCTCCTCCTCATCTTCCTCCTTTCTCCTCCTCCTCCTCCTCCTCCTTTCTCCTCCTCCTCCTCCTCCTCCTCCTCCTCCTCCTCCTCCTCCTCCTCAAATAGAGTTGTTTTGACATATGGGATTCTGGTGGTGGGATAAATATGGGTTTAGGAGATCAACAATGCATTATTCGGATGCATCTCATGATGCATCATGAGATCAACAATCTCCATCCACAGAAAGAGCTGGCCTCAATGGTTGACAAGCACATAAAAGAAACCTGATCTCTGATTCTATCCCTGAAACCAGAGGTTTGACCTTGGGTTGGGGAATCCATCAATTGACTCAGTGATGTTACACCTGAATGTTTATTAAACAACAATAATAACATGGCTAATGGCATTTTAGCATTTTCAGGCCGCCTTGTCTCAATGAATTCAGTCACTTTGTAAAATCAGGCAGTGTGTTGTAACCTTCCACTGCACATGTCTAACCACCTTGCAAAATAGGAACTTCCTTAAATGCCTACTAGTTGTAAAAATCACTTATATTCTCATCCATCAGGGCAGGTAGAAAGATTTTCATTGCATATAAATATATATGTGCGTATACTACTGCAATGCTCTCTACATGGGGCTCCCCTTGGGGTGCACCTGGAGGCTCCAGTTGGTCCAGAATGCGACCACACGGGGGATTATGGGAGCGATGGGCGCTCCCATGTGACACCTCTCCTGCGCGAGCTGGACTGGCTTTCTGTGGTCTTCCGGGTGCGCTTCAAGGTGCTGGTGACCACCTTTAAAGCGCTCCATGGCTTAGGGCTGGGGTATCTACGAGACCACCTTCTGCCGCCCATAGCCTCCCACCGGCCAGTTCGCTCGCACAGAGAGGGCCTCCTCAGGGTGCCGTCCGCCAGACAATGTCGGCTGGCGACCCCCAGGGGGAGAGCCTTCTCTGTGGCGGCACCCGCCCTCTGGAACGACCTACCCTCAGAGATAAACACGATACCAGACCTCCGGACTTTTCGTCGGGCCCTGAAAACTTATTTATTTCATCTAGCCGGGCTGGCTTGATCCCATCCTTGCAGTTTTAATTTGTAATTGGTTTTAACTGGGTTGTTTTAAATTGATGGCCAAAATTATTTAATGTCTTTTAAACTGCTTTTAAATTTTATATGTTGAGTTTTACCGTGGCTGTTCACCGCCCTGAGTCCTGTTGGAGAAGGGCGGTATACAAATTAATTAATTAAATAAATAAATGAATAAATAAATAAATAAATAAATAAATAAATAAATACACGCACATCAATTCTCACACAATTTGATAAAAGAGGGTTTGCTTTGGAAAATTATTTCAAAGAGAATAGAATGTTGACTTTTATTTCATCGGGGAATGGCCGAGTTACAATTCGGTTCAGTTACAAGATGGCCAGAGGGTATGTGCACGTTCTATTTTTCATTGTATATGCTTCTCTCTGGTGGTTTGCAGCCTTCCAAAATTCTGAAACTACAATTCCCCAAATTTCTAATCGGGCGATGAATGACTGGCTTGGCTAAAAGCAGTGAACTGATTTAGTCAAAAAATACCTTCCTTCGTAACACATCGTATAAGATAGATGATCAAATGGAGGGGGAAACCATGTTTAATGAGAACTACTAAAGCGGTTTGTTTACTTTCTTAGTTATCCTTGAAAAGTATCAATAATTCTCTCTTTGGGGTTAATGAGACATCTGTGCATTTCTCTCATTTTTCCCCACCCCTCGCTTTCCCTGTTGCCAGGAAACCAGATCATTCAAAATTCAGAAGGCAGTTGGAGATTGCAATGTGATGCTTTTTCAGTGCGAAACCTTGCTTATTTTAAACTCCAGATAGCTGTGCTTCCTATCCTATCAACATGCAATTAATATAAGAAGCTGCACAAATAACATTTAACATGGAATGATACCTCTTAGGATACACCTCAGTTGTGAACCAACAGAACCAGAGTGAGTTAGCAGGCAGCCCATCCGAATCCTAAGAAATTGCAGGCTAGTTTGAAAAGAGAAGACATTCTGATGAGGACAGGTTGAAGGAATTTAGGATGTTCAGAATGAAGGAAAGAAGAGTAAATGGAGACAGGACAGTTGTGTGTAGACACATAAAAGCTTTGTAGCAGGGGTGAAATGCTCCCGGTTCGGACCGGATTGCCCGATCTGGTAGCGATGGAGGTGGGTGGTTCAGAGAATCCCTGCCCCCCCCCATTGCCCAGATGAGCCGCGCAATCATCAGAGGCTTTATTTTATTATTATTTTTAAAAGCATTTTTTCTACAACCTCTTTGGCTGAAAAAAATGCTTTTAAAAGTAAAAAAAAAAAAGCCTCTGATGATCGCACGGCTCAACTGGGATCATAAGAGGCTTTTAAAAGCATTTTTTCTACAACCGCTTCAGCCGAAGAGGTTATAGAAAAAATGTTTTTAAAAGGAAAAAAAGCCTCTGCCGATCAGGCAAGTCAGCTGGGATTGTGAGAGGCTTTTTTTAAAAAAAAAAAAAAAAAAAAAAAAGCTACTGCTGATCAGGCAAGTCAGCTGGGATCAACAGAGGCTTTAAAAAAAAAGAAAGCCTCTGCCTATCAGGCAAGTCAGCTGGAATCATCAGAGGCTTTAAAAGCATTTTTTTACAACCTCTTCATCCAAAGAGGTTGTAGAAAAAATGGTTTTAAAAGTAAAAAATAAAAAAGTTGGCCATGCCCACTCAGTCATATTACCACCACCACCACCAAGCCATGCCCACAGAACCGGTAGTAACAAATTTTACATTTCACCACTGGTTTGTAGTAAAGATAGTAGTAAAGAATGCTCGAACAGCATTCTTCAAAATGGAAAAGGTTTTCTGCAGTCACGACATAAGCCTAAGACTGAAAATTAGGCTTGTCAGATGTTACATCTTTTCTGTCCTGCTCTACGGAGTGGAGAGTTGGTCTCTGACAGAAAACCACTTGAAGAGACTAGAAGCATTTGAAATGTGGATTTACAGGCGGCTGTTACGTATAAGTTGGGTTGACAAAATCAGAAATGAGGAGGAGATAAGCCGCCTGGGAAAGCCAAGGGAAATCATCAAAACCATTAAAAAGCAAAAGTTAGAATATTTCGGACGTGTGATGGGACAACCGGAAAAATACAGCATACTTCACTTAATCCTCCAAGATGGAGGAAACTCCTCTCCTGCGCGAGCTGCATTGGCTTCCAGTGGACTTCCGGGTGCGCTTCAAGGTGTTGGTGATCACCTTTAAAACGCTCCATGGCTTAGGGCCAGGGTACTTACGGGACCGCCTTCTGCCACCAATAGCCTCCCACCGGCCGGTTCGCTCCCACAGAGAGGCTTTCTCAGGGTGCCGTCGGCCAGACAATGCCGGCTGGCGACCCCCAGGAGGAGAGCCTTCTCTGTGGTGGCACCTACCCTATGGAACAATCTACCCCCAGAGATACGAGTGATCTCCGACCTCCGGATTTTTCGTCGGGCCCTAAAAACTTATTTTTTTCAGCTAGCCGGTCTGTCCTGATTTTAGGGTTAGTTTTAAAATTTTAATATTTATTTTAATTGACAAGTTTTAAATTATGGGCCAAATTTATAAATTATTTTAACTTTATTTTTTAACTGTGATATTTGTATAGATGTTTTTTATCTGGCTGTTCACCGCCCTGAGTCCGAAAGGAGAAGGGCGGTATAGAAATTTGAATAAATGAAAATGAAAAATGAAATGAAAGATGGAAGACAAATGAGGTCCAGGCAGAAGAAGAACATCATGGCTTCAAAATCTAAGGGACTGGTTTGGACAAAACTCAGCAGCATTTTTTCATGCGGCTGTTGATAAAAATAGGATCGCTAACGTGATTGCCGACGCCCGATGACAGATATGGCGCAAGAAGAAGAAGAAATAAAGATACGTGGTTAGGGATTACTTTTCATTCCCATAAACACAAGGATAAGAAACTATGGGTATTAATTACAGTGGTACCCTAGTACTCATCGGTAATTGGTTCACGGGTGTGTGATGAATACCAAAAATTATGAGTCTCAAACAAATGTTTCCCATAAAGAATAATGTAATGAGTCACAAGGCAGCTGACACCAACAAGTTCTAGATTGTGTGTACAGTACCAAACAAATGATGACCACCGGGGCAATATTTTCATGTCAAAATGCGTTGAGTACTAAATTTGATGAGTTTAAAGCAACTAAGTACCAAGGTACCACTATATGCAGAATAATAGACTTGGAAGGTGCTTCGGAAGTCTTTTAGTCCAATCCATGTTCAAGCAGGAGACTGTAGTATACTATTGCAGATAAATGGCTGTCCAGCCTGGCTAGGTGGCTCGACGCTGAGCTTGTCGATCAGAAAGGTCAGCAGTTCGGCGGTTCGAATCCCTAGCATAGGTCTCCTGCATGAGCAGGGGGTTGGACTAGATGACCTCCAAGGTCCCTTCCAACTCTGTTACTGTTATTTATATTTATGAAAAGCCCTCACAAGTTCTGATGGAGCACCCACAACTTCTGAAGGCATGCCCGTTCCATTGATTAATTGTCCTCACTGTCAGGAAATTTCTCCTCAGTTCTAGGTTGGATCTCTCTTTGTTAAACTTTTTTTTTTTAATTATAAGAAAACACTTCTTATTTATTTATTTATTTATTTATTTATTTATTGGTTCGATGTATATGCCGCCCTTCTCTGGAGACTCAGGGCGGTTTACAATGCATTAAGCAATATTTATTTATTTATTTATTTATTTATTTATTTATTTATTTATTTATTTGTTTGTTTATTTATTTAATTATATTTCTATACCGCCCTTCTCCTGCGGGACTCAGGGCAGTGTACAGCCAGAATAAAACATAGCATATAAAATTTAAAAACATTTTAAAAAACAATTAAATAATTTTGGCCCGAATTTAAAACAACCCAATTAAAACCAAATTCGATTAAAAAACTGAGAGGATGGGATCAAGCCAGCCCAGCTAGATGGAACAAGTGTGTCTTCAGGGCCCGACGAAAAGTAGTCTTCATACTTTTGTATATACCTGCTTAGTAGGGCTTTCGGGCCCCCCTAAGCAGTGTTCTTTTTTATACAAAGTCAGTTTACTGCCCCCACAATCCAGGTCCTCATTTTACCTACCTCGGAAGGATGGAAGGCTGAGTCAACCTTGAGCCTGGTGAGATTTGAACTCGCAGTAATTGCAGGCAGCTGGCAGCTAAGTGCTACTTAACAGCACTTTAGTCCGCTGTGCCACCAAGGCTCCTTCATTCTTGATGATAAGATTCATACAACACTGGAATAATCTACCTGTTGCAATTTCCAGCTCCCCAATTCTATGATTCTATGAGACTGGGCTATATTTTTTTTTCTCTTGGCTCCTATTCAATATCAAATAAAATTAAATCGTTCTTTGTATTGTGAGAAACGGACAAAATAGCTTATTGGACTACCAGAGCCCATAGGTCTCAGAAGGATAGCAGGCCCTAAAAAGCGACACGAACCAAAGTTTTAGATAGAAAGATTTTAAAATGTATCAGAACTATTTGTAATCCTGCTGAGCTGTTGCTGTGAAATGAAATTTTGCAAAATACATAGTTTTGCAATATATTTGGAATCAGAACGTTGAAACTGTGAGAAATAGGGAACTGAAAGTAGCCGATGGATAGAGGTTTGAGATGTACATGGCTATATGTGGAGACTGTCTGTCAGTAAGAGAGAACAAGGAAGTAAGTTGTGAAATGCGTGTAGAAAAGTATAAAAAGAATGTTTTGGGATGAGTTCAGGGCCACTGGCCGTAGCTATTCCTTGCTGGACCTAGCTATGGTCTCTGGACCTCATTGCAATGGGTTATTGATGTAAATAATGTTATGATACTTTTTTATTATTTATTTATGATGTCAATAATGTTATGATAATGTTACTAGGGACGCAGTGGCTCAGTGGCTAAGACACTGAGCTTGTCGATCAAAAGGTCGGCAGTTCAGTGGTTCAAATCCCTAGTGCCGCATAACGGGATGAGCTCCTGTTACTTGTCCCAGCTTCTAGCAGTTTGAAAGCACGTAAAAAATGCAAGTAGAAAAACAGGGACCACCTTTGGTGGGAAGGTAACAGCATTCCCTGTGCCTTTGGCATTTAGTCATGCCGGCCACATGACCACGGAGACGTCTTCGGACAGCGCTGGCTCTTCGGCTTTGAAACAGAGATGAGCACTGCCCCCTAGAGTCAGGAATGACTAGCACATATGTGCGAGGGGAACCTTTACCTTTACCTTAATGTTATGACGGCTGTTAATGTTCTAAATTGCTCATGAAATAAACCTCTGCATCTTAAAGTAAGAATTGTTTATTGTATTGCTGTTTCCTGTTTCTTTTATTGGAATATTTTTACGACAGTACTAAAATACATAGTACAGGGGGAGGGGTGGGCATGGCCAGGGTGGGAGTGGCCAGCTCGATGTCACTCATGTTGGGGGCGCCTGTGGCGGCCCGAACATTCTGCCAGTGAAAATGGGCTCCCGAGCTCCGTTTTCACTGGCAGAGGGTTGCAGGAGGCTGTGGCAGCCAAAAACGGAGCTCAGGAGCCCTTCACTGTTTCCAGGGTGGCCCTGCAGGCCAGATCTAAGTACCCCATGGGCCGGATCTGGCCCCGGGCCTCGAGTTTGACACCCCTGAAGTAGACTGTGTACATATGTTTACTTCTCTTCTGTCATATTCTCGTCATGCACTAAATAAATTATAATAATAATAATCACTATCTAACTGGTAGAATTCATTTTGAGATTGTAACTAGATGCAGAACCCTTGTTTTGTCCCTGTCAGATGGTTTTAGGGCATAGCGTCATGGAGGAATGTTAAAGTTCACACATTTGTTTGTTTCCCATACATTCTTATTTTCGTTCTTCCATTCTAATATTTCTCTTATAGCTTTCCCTCCATAGGCACATTTTCTTGCAACTTTTAAGAGATGAAATGCCGAATTAGTATCGCCTTAAGGGGAAAAAAAAATCCTTCATAAATATTGAGAACTGGTTTAATCTTCAGTCCTTGCTCAAAGCCTTGAATAATTTCTGATTGTTTTTCCATGGGCCATACAAATATATATATATATATATATATATATATATATATATATATATATATATATATGTATGTATGTATGTATGTATGTATGTATGTATGTATGTATGTATATATATATATATATATATATATATATATATATATATTTGTTTTTTCAGGTTTTCGCGGGTGTTTGTATGTAGGTCTTTGGTTATTCGGGTCTTCTCCCACGTAAAATTGGAAGTGTCTTGGCGACGTTTCGACGAAGTCTCGTTCGTCATCTTCAGGCTGGTGTTCTCGGCTTCGTGCTTCCAGCCTGAAGATGACGAATGAGACTTCGTTGAAACGTTGCCAAGACACTTCCAATTTTACGTGGGAGAAGACCCGAATAACCAAAGACCTACACACACACACACACACACACACACACACACACACACACACATTACCTGTAGAGCAAGACAGTTTTTCAAACTGATGCTAAAAATCCAAGACAAAAGTGAATTACCTGGAAGGGAAAGGTGTCGGGGTAAATTGGAAAGAGCCTGCGAGATCTCCTTTGTGCTCTTCATGTTTTCAGAAATATGGTTCTTTTTGGGAAATTTCAGTGCCTTATTTCTTCTGCTAAATCCAGAAAAATTCTATTGTAGTGCATTCTCTCTCTCTCCCTCCCTCTCTTTCTCTCTCTCTTTCTTTCTGTTTCTTTGTGTCATCCATTTCTCCCTCTTCTCTCTTTCTCTCTCTCTCTGCAAAAACAAAATTAAAAGTCAACAAATAAGCAAATAGCTAAAGAACTTCTGCAACTACAGTACCATATACGTACCGGATCAAAGCATCATGCTGTAAATCCATACTTTTGCCCGGTTCATCCAAGTTTTCAATTTGATTACTTTATGTGAAAAATGTGTACTTTCCTTAATTATTCTTATATCAGGAGCAAGAACTCAAGAATAAAAGTTGTTCGAATAAGTACAAGTTTATTCCATGCTTCTTCTGAACAACAAGAATCTGAACTACTAACAGACAAGGCAAATTGGCAGTACATAAAAGTGGAATTCAAGGAGGGTGGTACTTAGATGTCTTGTGGGTGAGATTCCAAAATGATGATGTGTTTGACCCCTCCCTTAGGTCCAGCCTGGTCATCTCCTACATTTTTTCAGCAAACTCATTTTTGTTTCTTGAGAGAGAACACAAATGAGTTTGCTGAAAAAATGTCACTGATGCACAACAGAACACTTGTTGGTTTCCTATGGGTCATTGAAAGTGTGATCAATCATCTTCTTAGTTGACAGAATGCACAAATATGAACAATGCATTCCAGAATCACTTTAGCACTTAGCCCTCTCTAAGCGGTTTACAGAGTCAGTCTCTTGCCCCCAACAATCTGGGTCCTCATTTTACCAGCCTCGGAAAGGATGGAAAGCTGAGTCAACCTTGAGCCGGTTAGGATCGAACTGCCAAACTGCAGGCAGCTGGCAGTCAGCAGAAATAGCCTGCAGTACTGCATTCTAACCACTGCGCCACCACGACTCATGTGGATATGATTATCCACCTTCTGGATTTAATGTCACCATCTACCATCATGAATACCCAAATCTTCTGTGGTGGGAAGTTGTACCATATGCCACTGGCCACTCATCTCCCTGGAAAACTCCTGCAAAAGTCATCCACCAATCTTTTTCTCCATGGCACCATTCAGTAGCAAATAACTGGAAGGGGAGAGAGAAAAAAAATATATCTAGCACTTGAATAAGTACCATATTTTTTGGACTATAAGATGCACCTAAATTTACAGGAGGAAAACAAGATTTTTGCCCTCCCAGGCCCCAGAAATACACTGCAGTGGTCTGCACGGCCTGTTTTCGCCAAAAATGGGACTGTTTTCACAAAAAAAACATGCCTGTTTTTGGCTTGCAGAGTTCTTCTGGGGTCCTGGGAGGGCGAAAACACGATGCACTGAGGGTTCAGGAGGCCAAAAATGCCCTTATTCGGTCTATAAGACACACCTAAATTTTCACCCACTTTTAGGGGGGGGAAAGGTGTGTCTAATTGTTGTGGCTCCGTTACCTGAGCCTGTGTCATCGGCAGGAGAGGACTCTGAGAGTGAAGGAGAGGAGTTGGCAAGGCCTTCCTCTCCAGGACCCTCCTCTCTGGCAATGCCTTTGGTGTCTGCCGAAGGGCAAGAGATAGGGCCAGGGCCAAGCACGTCCACACAGCCACAGGTGGACAGTGATGAGGGAAATGAGTCTTGGCTGGATCCTCGGCAGTGTCGCAGAGATAAGTGCGTGCAACAGAAGAAAAGGCGTGCCAGAGATTAAGCTGAGTCACTGGACCACACCCCACAGGGTATAAAAGGGGGTGAGGTGGCCATTCAGACTCTGTGACGGACAAAACTAACTACTATCGAGTCACATTGCATCTTTGGAAACAACATTATCGGCCTTGGATTTATTTTACGAACTGGACAATTCTTGACTGTGTGTATTTTTGTTTATGAGTAAAGTTCTTGGCAAGCAGCTACTAGGTTGCTGCCAAGCTTCTTATTGGAAGAATTGGTTGTCTGCCAGTTTATTTAACCCCTGGCTGTCTGTTTGTGTGCGTGTGTGAGACGGGGACAGAACACTAATATTCAGAAAAATACAGTAACTATTGATGTGGAAATCACCCAGGGTTATTTCCTCCCAGACCCTGAAAAACAGAAGAGGAGAATTTTAACTCTTCTCTCCTTCTCACTTAAGCATTCAATAAAAGGGAATATCTGTCAACCAAGAGAAGAGGGCAAATAAAGTAGCTTTTTACTGGATCAACAAATACTAAAACAGACCTTAAAGGTCAATGTGGATAAATAACCAGCCACACAATTCCATCTGTAGCTGAAGGCAAGCAAGAAGAATAGAATGGATATGAAGATGCCTGATTGGATTTGCTGCCGCAAACTTTGGAGAACTGGGAAGTGTCATAGTGTAGAACAGGGGTGTCAAACTCAATTTTATTGAGGGACGCATCAGGGCTGTGGTTGACCTTGGGGGGCTGGCTGGCCATGGCTGACTGGGTGGGTGTGGCCAATTGGGTGGGCCTGGCTGACTGGATGGGCGTGGCCAGCTTGATGCCACTCCCCAAATTGCTGGTGTGTTTCCTCTTCGCATTGGGTAGACTAGGGTGGCCCCGCGGGCCAGATCTGACAACATCGTGGGCCAGATCCGACCAATGGCCTTGAGTTTGATACCCCTGGTGTAGAATCAAGCCCCTTTTGTCTTCAGACTATTAAGGAGCAACAACCCTACCGCTGGTTTTTAACCATCCTTCATAAATTTTTCTGAGCCTGGCTGAGTTAAGCTTTCATTGATTGGCCTGTTAAATATGACCCGATCCATATTTTTTATCACGTTGACCAAGAAACAAAATTGCGTGAGGCAGACTCTATTGACTTGACTGGAGGTTTGGGGGTGGGGTGTCCTCTTTACAATAGATATTCTTTACAAAGGAATATCTGATTTAATTTGCCCTGGGAGAAATTGATTGGCCAATTGCTGAAGAACAAATAGGTAAGGAAGTGTTAATTCTGCCTCTATAAAACGAGTGTTCCTGTATCTAAAAGATTGAATTATGGCCACTGGACCAAATTTTGTTAATCTGAGATGTTTCGTTGCTCATCCAAGCAACTTCATCAATCAAAGTAAAATTAGTTAAGCAGAGAGTCAGAGAGTATGGGAATCAATGGTGGATTTCAAATTTTTTTACTACCGGTTCTGTGGATGTGGCTTGGTGGGCGTGGCTTGGTGGGCGTGGCAGGGGAAGGATACTATAAAATCTCCATTCCCATCCCACTCCGGGGGAAAGATACTGCAAAATCCACATTTCCTCCTGATCAGCTGGGACTCAGGAGGAAGAGAATAGATGGGAGCGGGGCCAGTCAGCAACATAATATGAAACCCATTGCTGGTTTACACCAAAGACTTGTGGGAAGTCCCCTCCCCCCCAGGAGAATGAAATATTTTGAGGAATATTAAAAAGGCAGGATATTATATTTTCCCAAAGGGAGAAATGGAGAAACATGCCCTTCAGGGAGACAGAAACCAGCCCCAGTCTCCCTGCCCCCCAAGCAGAAACTGAGGAGGCCAGCTTTGAGAAATGCAAATTTGGTAATCCATTCACGACAGGATATTTTGAAACTCCTTGGCAGAATGGTAGGATAATATAGAGCACTGCACATCAGAATAACTAGACACAAGAACAGTTTTTTTCCCAAATGCCATCGCTCTGCTAAACAAATCATTCCCTCAACACTGTCGAACTATTCACTAAATCTGCATTACTATTACTATTAATCTTCTCATCGTTCCTATCACCCACCTCCTCCCACTTATGACTGCATGACTGTAACTTTGTTGCTTGTATCCTTGCAATTGCTATTGACTGTTTCTCTATAACTATCATTAAGTGTTGTACCTTACGATTCTTGACGAATGTATCTTTTCTTATGTACTCCGAGAGCGTATGCACCAAGACAAATTCCTTGTGTGTCCAATCACACTTGGCCAATAAAGAATTCTATTCTATTCTATTCTATTCTATTCTATTCTATTCTATTCTATTCTATTCTATTCTATTCTATTCTATTCTACTCTATTCTACTCTACCCTACCCTACCCTACCCTACCCTACCCTACCCTACCCTACCCTACCCTACCCTATTCTATTCTATTCTATTCTATTCTATTCTATTCTATTCTATTCTATTCTATTCTATTCTATTCTATTCTATTCTATTCTACCCTACCCTACCCTACTCTATTCTATTCTATTCTACTCTACCCTATCCTACCCTACCCTACCCTACTCTATTCTATCCTACTCTACTCTACTCTACTCTACCCTACCCTACCCTACCCTACCCTACCCTACCCTACCCTACCCTACCCTACCCTACCCTATTCTATTCTATTCTATTCTATTCTATTCTATTCTATTCTATTCTATTCTATTCTATTCTACTCTACCCTACCCTACCCTACCCTACCCTACCCTACCCTACCCTACCCTACCCTACCCTACCCTACTCTACTCTATTCTATTCTATTCTATTCTATTCTATTCTATTCTATTCTATTCTATTCTATTCTAAAGCAGCCCCTCACCCAAGATCCAACACAGGACGAAAGCCATTAGCCACAATAGGAACTGCCCAACACCCTTTCAGAATACAAGCTCCTTCATTTCACAATCACCCCGGAACCGTCCAAACTTCAAAGTCACAAAAACCTATAAAGATCCGTCCACTCATTCAACCATTTTGTCAGCTGCCCAGAATCACATGAGGTTGGTGGTTCTGCTTCATCTTGATTTTCTTTCCAATCGACCTCCATGTGTCTTTCCAGTGTCTTTCTCCCAGCTTGGTACTGAACCAGATGGATTTTTCTTCCAACAGACTGAAGAGCTTGATCTGGGTTAGGTTTAATCTGCTTCCCATCACCACTGAAGCAGACACCCACGTAACATTTGAAATCCATCACTGGAGATTGAGAGGTTTCAAAATGAGCCTGGAATTAGATCATTAGAGGTTGGTCCCATTTCATGGAGCCTGCCTGTAAATCAGGCCATAATCTCCTAAACTTTGAGTTAATTTTTGAACATGGATAAATACTATTCCTTCACTTGAGTCTGTGATGGAAAGCAAACTGTATTTCAACTTCACTGCTCCGTGATCTAAAAGTTGATTTCTGTGTCCTGCCAAGTGAAAATAATTCATCGCCTTCCATGGCACAATCTCTCTTTTATGTTTTTAATAAACCACATGGAAGTGAGTGCCCCCTCCCTGATCTGTGATGTCCAGAAGGACTTTCCTGGCTCCCAAGATTTTGACATTGCTTATTTATTGAGTAAATTGCTTATTTATTGAGTAAATTTATTGTTACGCTTGTTAAGGAATATGCAGAGTAACCCTTGAGTAGCAAGGGTGTGCACATGAAAACGGT
>NW_027256883.1:9635155-9805019 GCF_029215685.1 Pituophis catenifer annectens
AAAAAAAAAAAAAAAAAGACAGCATGTCCCATCTACTAAAATGACCTTGAACTCTGTTCTACAAATCCTGAATAATCTGTCAATACCCTTCCGTTCCTACGGCTTCTCTGCTCTCTAAAATCCAGCTTCTGAAAAAATTGCTTTTGAAATTCAAAAGGGAGGGAGAGGAGGGAAATAAAAGGACAATGGAAACATTTAAAAATGCACCAGAAAGACAAGAAACATTTATATCCTCAAGCACACAACACAAGCCTGGCTTTGAACCAAGCCTTGACTTTTCTGCCTTGAAGCCTCCGAATTTTTAAAGGATTTATTGGTGGAATTGATAATAGGCGGTAGCATCTCAGCATGTAACACCCGCTCGCCTGCTCTGTAGAAATCCCAGATTCGCTCCAATGCATGCAGTCCAACCTATTTCGAAAAGTAAAAGCTATTATCTTATGCTTCCGACTTCTAATATATACGTGTCACCTTTAATTCACCACACAGGGAATGAGTGACTAATGTTTGCTTTCTTTGGTCATGTGTACTGAGCTCCAGTGAGACATTTTCAGCCTGGCGAGAAGCGTGGAAATGAAACAAACAAGAGGTAAACTTGGAAGCAATTTCCAGGAGGTAAATATATTAGTTAGTTGCAAGGAAACAGCTGTAGCAAAGATGCTTTTGGCGCCTTCGGCTCTAAGAAATTCATTCTGCTGTAAGATCTTGTGGATCGGAGCTCACCTCATCAAATGCATGGAGTGAAACCCTGGAGAAAGGGGGCTTAAATTCACACATTGTTAGAGTAGCCTAAAACAGGGTTGAGGACAGAATACAGAATAACAGAGCTGAAGGGACCTTGGAGGTCTTCTAGTCCAACCTCCTGTTCAAGCAGAAGACCCTATACCCATGATAGCGAACCTATGGCACGGGTGCCACAGGTGGCACATGGAGCCATATCGGTGGGCACGCAAGCTCAGCTCCGACATGCATGCATGCGCCAGCCAGCTGGTTTTCGGGCCTTCTGGGCCCACCAGAAGTCAGGAAACACACTGTTTCCGGCCTCCGGAGGGCCTCAGGGGTGGGTAGGTGGGGAAGGCTGTTTTTGCCCTCCCCAGGCTCCTAGAAAGGCTCTGGAGTCTAGGGAGAGAAAAAATGGGCCTACCAAGCCCACCGTGCCATCACGTGCCAAAAGTGGGGGGAGCACGGGGGGGGCAGGGCACATAGAATTATGGATGTGGGCACATGTGCATGTGACCCCACCATGCTCCCCCTGCGTTTGGCACGCGATGGCAAAAAGGTTAGCCATCCCTGCCCTATACCATTCTGGACAAATGGCTGTCCAATCTTTTCTTCAAAATCTTCAGTGATGGATCACCCATAACGTCTGGAGGCAAACCATTCCAACGTTTGTTTTCACTTTCAGGAAATTTCTCCTTAGTTCTAAGTTGGATCTCTCTTTTATAAGTTTCCATCTGTTACTTCTTGTCCTGCCCTCAGGTGTTTTGAAGAATAGGTTGACCTAGCGGTGGGATTCAAAAATGTTAGCAATCAGTTCTCTGATTGGTTGCTGGATGGGCATGGGCATGGTGGGTGTGGCCTACTCGGCCTCCTGAACTACAGCGGGTGTGGGTGTTTTTGCCCTCCCCAGGCTCCAGACGCTTATCTCGAGCCTCCAGGAGGACTAAAACGGCCTCCCCAGGCTCCAGAGGCTCTCCAGAGGCCAGAAACAGGCCCATTTCTGGACTTCTGGAACTTCTAGGAGGCCCATTTTTTGTCTTCCCAGAGTCTCTACACAGGCACTGCACTTACCTGGCATCCAAAACAGGCCGCGTGGAGACTCCTGGGAGGGGCGAGGTGGGGTGGGCGGGGTCAGCCAATCCTTGCAACTACTGATTCGGCGAACCAGATTAAAATTAATCTCAGGTTCACCCGAACCGGTCTGAACTGGTTGACTCCTTCTTCTCTGTAACAGTCCCTCAAATATTTGGGAATTCAACTGTTGCCCTACAAGGTTGAGTAAGTTATGGCAGATGGCCTACTTCAACCAAGATGGTAAGAGAGTGTCCATCAATGGACAAATGGAACATCTGTCATAATTCACTTCACTGCCAAAGATAATGGATGAGTTCCCACATTTTGATCAATTTGGAAGCACCATAACCATTAGGAGGCCCTGCACTCAGTCACTCTTGCCCTGGTCCTCTCCTGCTTGGAATATTGCAATGTGCTCCACCCTTGAAGAGCATTCAGAAGCTACAATAGGTCCAGAATGCAGTGGCAGACAGTTTTGGAAGTCCATCTAAATAAGGTGGCCGATCTAACACTATTATTATACAAGCTGCACTGGCTGCCAATCTGCTTTCAGGTGCAATTCAAGTTGTTGGTTGTTACTTTTAAAGCAGTGGTGAAATCCTACCGGTTCACACCGGTTCAAGTGAACCGGTAGTGATAAAAGCTACTGGTTCAGCGAACCGGTAGTAAAAAAAAAGCTACCGGTTAGTCTGAATTGGTATTTCCAACGATCAGCTGTGCCGCGTGATTTGTATTCGCTAGAAAGCAAAAAAAACCCTGTCGCTGTCCTGCTTATCTTAGAAAGTGTACTTTTTCCACGCAAAGCACGTGTGTGGCACACAGTGCGTATGTGCATGCACACGGCATGCATTTGGTGCACACTGCACATGTGTACGCAGTGTGTGTTTGGCTCACACAGCATGCATTTGGCATGCACTGTGCATCCGCAGGCAGCGAACCAATGGCAAACTGCGGAGTATTTCACCACTGCTTTAAAGCCCTTTGTGGCATGGGACCAGGATATGTGAGGAGCCATATTCCCCCAATAGGATTGGCCCGTCCCACTCATACTGACAGAAGGGGCCTATTATGGATCCCATCAGACAGGTAATATCACTGGTGGGATCCAGGAGAAGAACCTTCTCTGCCATGGCTCCTTTGGAACACCTTGCCACAAGAGGTGAGATCCAGGGGTGGGTTCTATTTTTTTTACTACCAGTTCTGTGGGCGTGGCTTATTTTGTGGGTGTGGCTTGGAGGTCATGGGCGTGGCTAGCTGGTCAGAGTCATTTCTGGAAGGTCCTCGCACTTACAACCAGTCCTCGCACTTACGACCCGACTCATTTGTTTGCTTTTAACACTGATCAGCTGTAGGACGGCCCTTTGAAGCCCCGCGGCAAGAGTTTAAACAGTTTTTTTCCCTCTAGTCATCAGCTGGGACTCAGGAGGCAGCAATAGATTGGGGGTGGGACCAAATAAAAGGTAAGAATAACGTGGGGGGGTGGGAGGGTAGGGAGAACCGGTTCGGTGATGTCATATCGTCACCGCTACTGGCTCGGCCGAACCGGACCGAACCGGGAGGAACCCACCACTGGTGAGATCTGGCTCCTCTCTTTTAGCCTTCAAGGAAACCCTTAAGACCAGACTATGCTGACTGCCATGGAGTCCTGAAGGAGAGGTTTCTGGCTAGAGGTGATTGGTTCACTAACAGAGAAAGTACCCCACCTCTCCCCTCCAAACCCTGTTTTAAGTTTGTTTTAATTTTTGTAATTTTAATTCACTTTATAATAATTATTATATAATAGAATAAAAAAATTTGGAAGGATCTTGGAGCCCATATGTTTTAGCCTCCAGTCCCCTAATAATCTTTGTTGCTCTTCTCTGCACTCTTTCTAGAGTCCCAACATCTTTTTTTACATCGTGGCGACCAAAACCGGATGCAGTATTCCAAGTGTGGCCTTACCACGGCATTATAAAGTGGTATTAACACTTCACGTGATCTTGATTCTATCCCTCTGTTTATGCAGCCCAGAACTCTGTTGGTTTTTTTGACAGCTGCTGCACACGGCTGGCTCATATTTAAATGGTTGTCCACTAGGACTCCAAGATGCCTCTCACAGTTATTATCTTGTTTTATCTTGCCTCTCAGAATCATTGGAACCCACAAGTTGGGCAGCAAATAAATTTGATTGATTTGATAAATAGATATAAAATAGGTAGATGACAGGCAGATATGATAGATGAGATGGAAAGATAGATAAATAGAGAGAGAAACTGAGATAGATAGATAGATAGATAGATAGATAGATAGATAGATAGATAGATGAGAGCGAGATGGAAAGATAGAGAGAGAGAGACTGAGATAGATAGAATGATAGCTAGCTAGATATGATAGATGAGAGTGAGGTGGAAAGATAGATAAATAGAGAGGAAGAGAGAGAGAGACTGAGATAGCTAGCTAGATAGCTAGATAGCTAGATAGCTAGATAATAGATAGATAGCTAGATAGATAGCTAGATAGATAGATAGATAGATAATAGATAGATAGATAGATAGATAGATACTATATCAGATGAGCAAGGCTATATTATTTTTTTTCTTAATGTGGGTTTAGAGCTCTGCAGATTGCAGAACCCAGCAGTTGTACAAAAAGAAACTCTGGTTGCTTATCCACGGGAAAACAGGCCTCAATTCCCAAATAAATTCCAGAGCCATGATTTTGCACTGAAGCAATTCCTCTGTGATTGTAAAGAAAAGAAGAAAAGGAAGCTTATTTTGTTTTCAAGGCTTTCCTAGTTTTGAGAGCTGATCTTAGAAAGAACTAATGTTGTTGGCCTATAATTTGAATCTTGTAGCTTCATGATTGTTTTGGTAGAAGATGACAATATATTGATTTAATACAGGCAGTTCTTTTAGTTACTGTTCAAACTTCAAAGTTACAACGGCACGGAAAAAAGTAATTTGTGATGAATTTTCACAGTTACGACCTTTGCAGCTTCCCCAACATCATGGGATCAAAATTCACTTAACAAACATTAAAAACATGGACACAGCGTGACCATCCTGGTCTTAACATATCCATACATATTATTTCCATAACAACAAATATAATTACTAGTTAACATATGTTGCTACTTTGTTCTTATATACATATCCCTTGTCTTCATTTACTTTCTATTTACTATCTGTTTACTGTTTACATTCATTAATACTATCCAATATTAATTCTACAAACCCTAAATCTTTTTTGTTCCAGCTCCTTTTCTCCTTTCCAGCCAATAATATACTTTATTCCAGATTTTATAGTATTCCGTCTCATTCTTGTTTTTGAGTTCTAGTGTCAGTCTGTCCATTTCTGCACAGGTCAAAATCTTCCTTATTATTTCTGTGCCCAATATTTTTAATGTTTATTAAATAAAAAACCTTTTAAAAATATTTTTTTAAAAAAAAAAATCACGTAACAACAAAAATTGTGGGCTCCATTGTGGTCATAAGTTGAGGACTACATGCACAGTGCAATGCAATGCAGTAAAATAAATGATCATAAATAACATTATTCAGAAGTAAGGACTCCTACAGCTTGAGCTTGACTCCAATTGACTATACGTGTCACTGCATTTTTGTATTTACCAGATGAGCTCTTATTTTTGAACTTTCAGACTTACCGTAGTTTGCCACGTTCTTATCTTTAAGCTAATTGCGCATGTCCACATTCCTTCACTTTCTTCTATCTTTCTTTGTTCTCCGGCCAAGAGAGGTCTGGCAGGAATGCTGCCAAGATGTTATTAATTAGCTAGTAAGATGTTTTATTTTCTTTATAACAAATAAATGAGTTTTTCTTAGAAAATATATCTTCGGGTTTATTTTCTTAAAGTATACTTCAAGGAAATGGTCACGATCCATTCTCTAATCAAGGTGCAATTACCCAAAAGCAAAATGGGATTAATTGCCACCCTAACAATACGGATATATTCATACCGTACATATTATAAAGTGCTTAAACATTACCTCTTCATGAGTTATTTTTAACTTCCCAACTGGTCTGCAGCTCAGGAATCCTTCCTAGTCTCCCATCAAAGAAATACCTAGTCAAACTTTGCAGGTTGCTTTGAATTCCTCCTGGCAGAGATAATGCAGTATTCATGAATGAAGTGAATACATTCCACTAAGATCTAATTCATTTAATTATTCATTCATCCCCATTCAAAATATATTGGTGTTCCTATTCATCCTTTCAGAAGGGTGAAACATAAAACAGTTGAAAAGAAAGGTAGATTATCAACGGCTTAAACCTGGCCTGAGTTTGCGGGGGCAGAAAAAGACATATCTTGATGTTCTACTCTTGCATTTTTATACCTGGGAGATTCTCAAACAGGGACAAATAAAAACACAGAGCTATCAGTGGTGGGATTCAAATAATTTAACTGTCAACTTGTAAAGCTTTCAAGTTGCCATGAGCAGGAGGGAGGGAGAACTGAAGTGAATTCCATACATTCTTTCTGACCGCAATCAGAAGGAGGGTGTTAGGTTTCGCAACCAGCCAAAGTGGGTAATTGGAGAATGTGATTTATGACATGGCCAGGGGGGAGGGGAGAGACAGGGTCATAGGGGAATGTAAATCTATGTAGGATCAGTCCTAACTGCATCCGAGTATTGCCGGAATGTTGCTCCTAATAAATTACTATATTTCCTTTGAAGTTTGGATCATGACTTATGAATTAATTAGGGCATATTTCAGAAACTTGACATTAACAACCAGTTCTCTGCCCTAATGACCAGCTGGGTGGGCGTGGCCATGGTGGGCATGGCCAGGGGGGTGGGAGAGGCAGCACTCAGCCTCCTGCACCCCCCTGGGAGCAAAAACAGACTGTGGGGGGGGTGCGCCGCCCCCCTGTGCCCTGTTTTGGGCCTATTAGGCCTCCCTGCAGCCTCCTGGGAGGAAAAACGGGCCGTGGGGGGAAGACGCACCGCATCCCTCCCCCACACCCCGTTTTGGGCCTAGTAGGCCTCCCTGCATTTACCTGGGAGCCAAAATGGGGCACGTGGGGACTCCTGGAAGGGGCGGGACAGGGAGGGGCGGGGCAAGCCAGAAATTTAACTACCAGTTCACCCAAAACAGCCCGAACCAGCTGAATCCCACCACTGCTATGATAAGGTGACCAGACGTCCCGCTTTTGGCGGGACAGTCCCGCTTTTGAGCAATTTGTCCCGCGTCCCGTGGCGTTTTAAAAAAGTCCCGATTTTTCATTCTGCCTCCTGGTTCCCGGCTGCCTCCTGAATCCCCGCTGATGGCTAGAGGGAAAAAACCTGTTTAAACTCTTGCCGCGGGGCTTCAAAGGGCCGCCCTATGTTAATTAGCTCGGCTTCCCCCTCTCAGCTGATTTGCACAGGGCTCTCTGCTCTTGCTAAATTGCTCAGTTTTTTTTTCCTCTTTGTGCAAACCAAGCTCAAAACGAAAGTGAAAGTAAAACAGGCTGTTGGCTTTGCGGTTTGCTTGCAACGTTGGAAAATTAGGCAGCAGATTTATTTTCCTTTTCCTCACCAAAAAAGGTAAGTGCAAACAATGGAAAATTATTTAGGGCAAAAGAGGAGAGTTCAAGATTTTAAAACACAAAAGAAAAAAAAGCTCTTTTTAACTAGGGAATTGTAATAATTGAGATATTATTAATTGTATACTGTGTTGAAAGCAGAAATGGTTAAGTTGTGGTTTGGAGGAATATATGGGGGAAATTATTTGGTTTATTATTATTGGTAAGTATAATTAATTGATTTGTAAGAAATTGGATTGCATGGAAATAATTGGAATATTCATGTTCATATTGATTAATATACAAAAAAGATAGTTATATAACTAATTGATTTATATTAAAATGTTGAATTTGTATTAAACAACTGTATTACATAATTACATAATTAACCAATGTGAGGATGGATATAAAAATAGATGACAATGGGAAGGGGTATAAAATAGAATAGAAGGGAAAAATTGAATTTGATTAAGATTAGAGATGAGGATGAAGGGTAATATTGTTTTTTTAAAAAAATAGATGAGGAATAAATATGGCAAAAAAGAAATATAGAAATTGTAAATTTAATTGAAATGACTAAACACTGTTTAAATTTGTGAACCAGCCAAATATTCTGTTCAAAGAAAATACATTGTATGTATGTGTGTTTCTAATTATTGCTATTTATTCATATTTGTTCTCTTTTATTCTTTAAAGTTTAACAATTCATTCTTTATCTTAATATCTTTATATTTGTTTGGGGTTGGCTTTCTTCCCTTTCATCTTTTTTATTGTACAGCAATCTTTCTCCTCAAACCTACCACCTCTCTTTTCTTTCCTTCTTACTTTCTCTTCCCCCCCTCTTCTTCTCCTCCCTACTTCCTCTTCCTTTCTCCTTCTCCTCCTCTCTTCCTCCCTCTCTTACCCTCACTCCTACTCTAATTTCCCTTCCCTTCCTTCATCCCTCTCAATTACTGTATCCTTTTATGCATATGGACTACTCAGAGGGCTTAAAAAGTTATTTTTGACTGGTCCTCGCACTTTTGACCAGTCCTCGAACTTACGACTGTCCTCACATTTTACATTTTTGCCCTATCTTGTCATCATGGTGAAGAGAAGCAGTTGTGAAATGAGTGACATGGTTGTTAATAATACTGCACGGGCATAAATGTGAGGATGGTCATAAGTGTGAGGACCAGTCAAAAGTGCGAGGACCTGTCAGAAATGACTTTTTTCAGCCCTCTGGTTAGTCCTTTTGTGCATATGGACTACTCAGACGGCTGAAAAAGTTATTTTTGACTGGTCCTCGCACTTTTGACCAGTCCTCGAACTTACGACTGTCCTCACATTTTACGTTTTTTGCCCTATCTTGTCACCATGGTGAAGAGAAGCAGTTGTGAAATGAGTGACATGGTTGTTAAGAATACTGCACGGGCATAAATGTGAGGATGGTCATAAGGGTGAGGACCAGTCAAAAGTCCGAGGACCTGTCAGAAATGACTTTTTTCAGCCCTCTGGTTAGTCCTTTTGTGCATATGGACTACTCAGATGGCTGAAAAAGTTATTTTTGACTGGTCCTCGCACTTTTGACCAGTCCTCGAACTTACGACTGTCCTCACATTTTACGTTTTTTTCCCTATCTTATCACCATGGTGAAGAGAAGCAGTTGTGAAATGAGTGACATGGTTGTTAAGAATGCTGCACGGGCATAAATGTGAGGATGGTCATAAGTGTGAGGACCAGTCAAAAGTGCGAGGACCTGTCAGAAATGACTTTTTTCAGCCCTCTGGTTAGTCCTTTTGTGCATATGGACTACTCAGAGGGCTGAAAAAGTTATTTTTGACTGGTCCTCGCACTTTTGACCAGTCCTCGAACTTACGACTGTCCTCACATTTTACATTTTTGCCCTATCTTGTCATCATGGTGAAGAGAAGCAGTTGTGAAATGAGTGACATGGTTGTTAAGAATGCTGCATGGGCATAAATATGAGGATGGTCATAAGTGTGAGGACCAGTCAAAAGTGCGAGGACCTGTCAGAAATGACTTTTTTCAGCCCTCTGGTTAGTCCTTTTGTGCATATGGACTACTCAGACGGCTGAAAAAGTTATTTTTGACTGGTCCTCGCACTTTTGACCAGTCCTCGAACTTACGACTGTCCTCACATTTTACGTTTTTTGCCCTATCTTGTCACCATGGTGAAGAGAAGCGGTTGTGAAATGAGTGACATGGTTGTTAAGAATGCTGCACGGGCATAAATGTGAGGATGGTCATAAGTGTGAGGACCAGTCAAAAGTGTGAGGACCTGTCAGAAATGACTTTCCAGCCCTCTGAGTAGTCCCTATACACATAGACATGGCCACCCGGTCACATGACCAGCTAGCCACGCCCACCCAGTCACATGGCCTCCAAGCCACGCCCACACAATAAGCCACGCCCACAATGGTGTCCCTCTTACCAATGTTAAAATCTGTTCACCTTACCCTATACACATAGCCATGGCCACCCGGTCACATGACCAGCTAGCCACACCCACCCAGTCACATGACCAGCTAGCCACGCCCACAAAATAAGCCACGCCCACAATGTCCCTCTTTACCAATGTTAAAATCTGGTCACCTTATGCTATGATCCTGAATGCTGAGCAGCAACAACAGGGACCGAAAGCTCTCTCCATGCCATGGAAATGTGAATGCTCCGTTGGATATCAGGCATCTCCTTTCTTGACCACATCACAAATGACACCATTCGACAGCATTTTGGTGTGGCACCAATTATAGGGAAGATGAGAGAAGGCCGGCTCGGCTGGTATGGACATGTCCTGAGAGCAGCACCTTCCACCGTGGCCAGGACTGCCTACCAACTAGAAGTCAATGGCCGGCGACCTTGCAGACGTCCAAAACAGAGATGGCAAGACACCATCAACAAAGATACGCAAGCCACCCCAGAGACATGGCTGACCGTGCAAAATGGTTCTCAATGATCCAAAAAGCGGCCCCTGCACTTACAGCAATACTCTAGGAAGAAGATTTCTTTTTTATGTAATGCGACTCTCTTGCATGGCTGTCCCATTTGCATATGTAACAAAAATGCTTGGTACATTTGAGCTGCAATCTGAATCACAGAGTCATTACTTTTAGATCTCCACTGATATTCCAGTTGGTGTATTGGATGTGCTTCAACAATAGTTCCATGTTTTTGTATGTTTTGTATGTTTCTTTCATGTATGCGGTATAACCACCAGGTTATACTGAAGAGTGTACGACATTACAAAATGAGACTCTTTCTATAAAACAGTACACGATAGGCTAAATTGCGGTTTCTGTTCATGATTAGCAGCCAGGAATCTATAAGATGCACCCAAAAATGTTCAGGAAGCAAAATCTTTTTTGTCCAAATTGGATCTAGAATTTCCATCACTGCCCAATTTTGTATCATTTGAAGAACATAAGCATTCACTCCATTTCTTAATCAGAATAGAATAGAATAGAATAGAATAGAATAGAATAGAATAGAATAGAATAGAATAGAATGGAATGGAATGGAATGGAATGGAATGGAATGGAATGGAATGGAATAGAATAGAATAGAATAGAATAGAATAGAATAGAATAGAATAGAATAGAATAGAATAGAATAGAATAATAAAATACGGAATGGAATGGAATGGAATAGAATAGAATAGAATAGAATAGAATAGAATAGAATAGAATAGAATAGAATAGAATAGAATAGAATAATAAAATACGGAATAGAATAGAATAGAATAGAATAGAATAGAATAGAATAGAATAGAATAGAATAGAATAGAATAATAAAATACAGAATAGAATAGAATAGAATAGAATAGAATAGAATAGAATAGAATAGAATAGAATAGAATAATAAAATACGGAATAGAATAGAATAGAATAGAATAGAATAGAATAGAATAGAATAGAATAGAATAGAATAATAAAATACAGAATAGAATAGAATAGAATAGAATAGAATAGAATAGAATAGAATAGAATAGAATAGAATAGAATAGAATAACAGAGTTGGAAGGGACCTCAGAGGTCTTCTAGTCCAACCCCCTGCTTAGGCAGGAAACCGTATAACATTTCAGACAAATGATTAATAAAAATGTGGGACAAGACCCAGGAATCCTCTATCCCAAATATATTCCAGGCTGGGGTGGAATGTTGGTGAGCCCACTTAGGGTACAATTTAAGAACCAGATCCCAAAGATGCTTTTTCAAAAGGCAATTGGTCTTTCTTTCTTTCTTTCTTTCTTTTTTTTTGAAGACATTTCGCTTCTCATCCAAGAAGCTTCTTCAGTTCTTAAGAGGCAGATGTCTCCTACTTAACTGTCATGCCTTTCTCCATACTCTCCTCCTCCTCCTCTTGTAATTCTCACCATCATCACCAGGTTTCATGATAAAGGAGGGGAAAAAAAATCATGTTGACAGTTTAAAACAGTTGGATCACAAACAGTTTGATTAGCGTCTAATGAGAACTGCCACGAACTGATAAGCAGTTCATTATTATGCATGAAGGAAAAGCCATGCAGGAGAGTGCATCTTTGTACTTATTTCTTATTTGTTGATCTTGTTCGCTTCTATCTCCAAACAAAAAGAAAGCAAAATCAACTAATAACATTTAGCTAGCATGTCAGCCAGCTCTACCCATTCATTTTCCTTGCACGCCTAAGTCACTCACCCCCCTTTCCATGGCTATTTTAATTAGAGATCAGCAAACAACTTAAAGGAGGGGGGGGACCCCAGTGATAATTTGAAGGAAAGGAGACCAGAATTGGGTTCAGATTGGTGTAATTTTCTGGAGATGACAGCAATTTCACTTGACCCGTCTAAGCCTTTGATGATTGGAACCAAGAGAGGCTTTCCATAAGTTGAAGAGCAAATAGCTTCAGCAAGATATTTATCATTTCGCTCTCGGTTATGGTTACAAGATACCAGGCTGAGGGTTGTATGAAGGGGAATCTAGACATAAAAAAAAACAAAAACACCCCAGCAATTCTTTTCCTCGCTGGAATAAGCTATGCATGTTAAATCATGCCACTCCAGAAGATTTGGAGATTTACTGTGGCCCTACAAATCTAAGGCTGACTTCTGCTAGTGGAAAACCTTTCTATGGGTCATACATCTAGGAGTCAAAGATTTTCTAGATGAAATTCTCTCCGTCGCAAATCTTTTTCCTCGTTGAAAGCGAGTTTGTAGCTTTCTCTACTCTAACAGGCTCATTTTTGAAATGCAGGGGTGGTTAGTTATTAATATTCTTGCTGCTATGATGACGATGGTGTTGGAAGAAATATCCAGCTGGTTCAGTTCCAAGTGGGGAGAAAGACACTGGAAACATGGAGGCTGATTGGAAAGATGGTTTATTGGTGAACAAGACCGCATGGGTTTGAGGTCCTGGGCAGCTGACCACATGGAGTGGAGAGTGATGGTCATTTATACCCTCTCTTGGCCATTGAACTTGAGCTTCCTGTTCCTGTGGCAAGGGTGTCTATTCTATTGGTTGCTGTCGGACTCCCATGGTGCTATGCAGGGGTCATAGATGATTTTGTAGATTATCTGAGTCACGTTTGGTTGAAGCTTGGGCTGATGCAATGAAGGGGCTTTGTTGTGCAGTTTCTATTGTGGCTAAATGGCTTTGTCCTGAAGAATAATCCCATCATCGTGGAGCTGAAGGTCTTTTGTTTTGTAGATAGGCTGGCCCAGTCTTTCCTAATGGGCACCAAATATCTGCTAGGGACAGGGAGCTGAAGCTCTGAGTTTCTGTCTTTAGAAACATGTTTCTCCTTTACGGAAAATATAATATTTTGCCTTTTTAATATTCCCTAAAATATTTCATTCTTCTAAGAGTGGTGGGTGCAAAACTGTCAGTTTTGGGAGCCATTTTTCTTCAAACCTTCTACAATTGTGATGTTAGAATTTTACTCAGCGTAGAATTCCGTTGCGAGAGCCTATTTATATTTTTGGTAGAACAGGCATACTAGACAAGCTTGCAATTTAGGTCAAAAGAACACTCAAAAGTGTTTATCCATCCTGCTGCATTTATATCAAGGGACATTAGTTTGGAACATTTTGCTCAAGAGAAACACGAAAGTGACCCATCGTTCTAATATCTTTTCTGGCTTTGTCCTTCCAAGTGCTTCATCCAGAGGTAGGCGTCACATAATGTAACAACCTGTTCGCCCAGCACCAAAAATGTGAGCATGCACGTGGGTCCTCCGGGTGCTGTTGGCCAAACAATGTTGACTGGCGGCCCCCAGGGGGAGAGCCTTCTCTGTGGGGGCACCTACTATCTGGAATGAGCTCCCCCAGAGATACGGAGGATCCCGGATCTACGTACCTTCCGCCGCGATCTCAAGACCTTTTTATTTCATCAGGCTGGCCTGGTCTAATTTTTCCCTTTTTTTCCTTTTTAAAACGCAAATTTTAATTCGCTTTTAATTTATTGGGGTGTTTTAAATCTGTCTTCAGCCAAATTGTTTAATTCGGTTTTATTCTGTTTTTAAATTTTGTATTTATGTGTTTTTATCTTGTGGCTGTTCACCGCCCTGAGTCCTTCGGGAGTAGGGCGGTATATAAATCAAATAAACTAAACTAAAAATAAACTAAAAACACAGCGACTATATAGGACGGGATAGTGCTAGGGTGGGTGGGTGGGCCCAGTCACTGGTCGGAACTACCAGTTCGCCAGAACCGGTCCGAACTGGCAGCAGCCTACCTCTGGCTTCATCCTACAGATTTTTCAAGAGAATTGTGATAAGCTTTTTGGACAAGTCCTTCTCTTTAATAACCTATTCAGGTGAAGTCTCCAATGTCCATAGTATTTTTTCCCCCTCACATGAGTTTCTTTCACTAGGAGGCATGGTGAATGAGCCAGTCTACCCCATATACTCATAGAACGATTGTCTTAATTAATTCCATTTAGTTGAAAAATTAACCTGTTGTCTTCCTTTAGAAGTTCAGAAGAGAACTTTGACTAAAAACTTGAGGCAGAACATGTTAGTCTTGCATTTCTTTAATGATAAATTGACCCACAGTAGGGCTTCCATATGTGGTCTGAAAATTTTCCAGGAACTACTGAGTAGCAATAAATAGAGAAATATTTAGTTCTTTGCTGATCTTTAGTATTTATCTGGATTTTTGCTGCCCATATCTGGTAGCTCTATCCAAGAAGTGTGTGTAAATCAGTGGTGGGTTTCAAAATGTTTTACTACCAGTTCTGTGGGCATGGCTTGGTGGGCAAGGCAGGGGAAGGATACTGTAAAATCTCCATTCCCACCCCACTCCAGGGGAAGGATACTGTAAAATCCCCATTTCCTCCCAATCAGCCGGGACTTGGAAGGCAGAGAATAGATGGGGGTGGGGCCAATCAGAATTTTTACTACCGGTTCTCCGAACTACTCAAAATTTCCGCTACCAGTTCTCCAGAACTGATCAGAACCTGCTGAAACCCACCACTGCTGTAAATGTCTTGGTTTTCAAGCAGTCTCTAGCTCCACTGAGTTTCTTTTCTTCTGTTCACTTCCAATAAAAAAAATATATAATGCAATAACTCCTCTCTGGAACTTTTTCTGGTGGGGAATTGGTGACAGCCAGGAGACTGCAAACTGTTAGGAAGATGGAGTAGTGGAAAACAACACTATCATTAGTAAGTGGCTCCATCATCTCTACCAATAAATCTTATAAACCTTACCACGTTCTCTGACGATGTGGTAAAAATTAGCGCTGATGATGTTACCTAGCTGGGTAATGAAACGCCCGTGAGAAAACCACCAAGTTTGGAGAGTAGCAAGAATTTCTTTCTTTCACAGGAGAAGGACACTTTTGAGAAACATTTCAACACTTCATTGATTAGTTCCCTATTGCAAAACACTTTCCAAGCAGGGGTGAAATGCTCCCAGATCGCACCAGATTGCCTGATCCAGTAGCGATTTTTCCTCATGGTTCATTATTCCCTGGTGATCTGTCCCCGTCCACACACACACACAAACACAGCCAGCCGAGGGTTAAGGAAACACTTTGGCACACACCCAGGTCTTATCTCCAACTTGGCAGCGATTTACACACCATCTGCCAAGTGCGTTTATTTCCACAAAACAGAAAGATAAGATACTTAGCGTACAAAAAGTCCAATCAGAATAATATTTCTCTCAGCAGTTCCAGACGAGGCTTTAGTGACTATCCAAGGTTAGTTTTGTTCGTCACAGGGAGCACTGGCCACCACCCTCTATTATATAGTCTCTGGGGTGTGGTCCAGTGACTCAGTTCTAATCCCTAGCACGCCTCCTGAGCTGCTGCAATCATTTATCACGCCTTCGGAGGCATGCGTCCAGGAATGATGTTTCTCCTCCGCTCTCATCCGAGCCACCTGTCTCCCTGCTAATCTCCTCTCCCTCGGCCGGCACCTGAGACAGTGCCAGAGGGGAGGGGCCTGGAGAGGGAGGCCTGGCTGACTCCTCTTCCTCATGCTCGGAGCTTTCTTCCTCCGATGGGACAGGCTCAGAGGGCGGTGCCACAACACCTGGTTTTAACCAGGAAGTAATGTTTTTTTTTCCTTCTGCACATGCGCAGAAGGTTTTGCGCATGTGCAGAAGGTGTGTGCATGTATATGACGTGCGGTGCATGCACTTCCGAACCGGTAAGGAAGCTAAGTAGATTTCACCCGTTTCCAAGGTATTTTCTGCACATCGCACTGATAGTCACATGGTCTTTTCCAAGCTGTAGTTCCAACTTAGCTAGAGAGTGACAGGTTGGGAGAAATGGTGCTGAAATTCCAAAAACGAGAGAAGCTTGATCCCTCATCCTCTTATCATCTGACAGGGCTATCAAAAGTTGGCCATTTCACTCCGCTACATCTTTTACATCTCCCTGACTTTAAATAACCGTTTTCACTTCCAACTCTAAAATGATGCCTCTCAGTCCTGGCAGAAAAAAGTGACAATGGCTTAACTCCAGAAATTGGACTGTCCATCAAAAACCAAATTTAACTTTATCCCTCTTGTTTCTCTGCTCTGGTCCTGCAAGTGCATCTCCTTCCGTGGCTGAAGGATACCAGTTGGCAGATGCCACGGGCTTCTCATACCATCCGGTATCATTTCCATGTTTTATTTCAGCCATTCTGGCTTCTCTACACCATAAGGTACAAGATATAATTAATACAGTTAATTAATTAATACAATTAATACAGTACAATTTACAACTAATACGGTTAATTAATTAATACAATTAATACAGTACAATTTACAACTAATACAGTTAATTAATTAATACAATTAATACAGTACAATTTATAATTAATACACTTAATTAATTAATACAATTAATACATTACAATTTATAATTAATACAGTTAATACAGCAGGTACAATATATAATTAATACAGTTAATACAGCAGGTACAATTTACATACGCCTGCAGCAAAAATCAAATACAGGCTGAGCCCGTAATTTATGTTGCAAAGTGAAACATTTGCTAAGTGAGTTTTGCCCCATTTTATGACTTTTCTTGTTCACTGCTATTAAGCGAATCATTGCAATAGTTCAATTAGTAACACAGTTGTTAAGTGAAACTGGCTTCCCCATTGACGTTGCTTGTCAGAAGGTCACAAAAAATTGTGAACCAGTTGCCAAGCATCTGAATTTTGATCACGTGACTATAGGAACACTGCAACAATCACAAGGGTGAAAAATGGTCATAAGTAACTTTTTCAGTGCCATTGTAACTTTGAGTGGTCACTAAATGGAGTGTTGTAAGTCGAGGACTACTTGTAATTCACTCTGGTTTCTCTGGGTATAGCTCTATATAGGTCAGGGGTCGGCAACCTTAAACACTCAAAGAGCCATTTGGACCCGTTTCCCACAGAAAAGAAAACACCGGGAGCCACAAAATCCTTTTGACATCTAAAATGAAGATAACACTGCATATATCGTTTTTTACATTTATGCTATGTATAAAAAAAAATAGAGTGTGTTGCATTTATGAAATCAATGACCTGCTACAGAAAAAACACCTTTTTATTTCTGCATGCAACAAAAACATTTTGAACTCAGGAAAAAAAAATGGGTCGAAAAACTCAATAAACCTGGTGTCGCACTTTGGCGGTTGTGATGCATAGTTTGAGTGACAGGGAGCCGCAGCAGAGGGGTGAAAGAGCCACATGTGGCTCCAGAGCCGCGGGTTGCAGATCCCTGATATAGGTAGTCCACGACTTACAACCATATGAGCCGAGGTGACGCAGTGGTTAGAGTGCAGTACTGCAGGCTACTTCTGCTGCCTGCCTGCTGCCTGCAATTTGGCAGTTCGAATCTCACCAGGCTCAAGGTTGTCTCAGCCTTCCATCCTTCCGAGGTGGGTAAAATGTTGGAGGCAATAGGCTGACTCTGTAAAACCGCTTAGAGAGGGCTGTAAAGCACTGTAAAGTGGTATATAAGTCTAACTGCTATTGCTATTGTTATTTGTTTGATGACTGAAGTTACAACAGCACCGAAAAAAGTCACTTACGACCATTTTCCACACTTACAAACAATCAGTTTTTGATTGCCACGATGTAAAAAAAGAAGTTGAGACTCTAGAAAGAGTACAGGGAAGAGCAACAAAGATGATTAGGGGACTGGACGCTAAAACATATGAAGAACGGTTGATGGGAACTGGGTACGTCTAGTTTAATGAAAAGAAGGACTAGGGGAGACATGATAGCAGTGTTCCAATATTTGAGGGGCTGCCACAAAAAGAGAGGGGTCAACTGATTTTCCAAAATACTTGAAGGTAGGACAGGAAACAATGGACAAAAACTAATGAAGGAGAGAAGCAACTTAGAACTAAGGAGAACTTTCCTGATGGAACAATTAATCAATGGAATGACTTGCCTCCAGAAGTTGTGGGTGCTCCAACACTGGAAGTTTTTAAGATGTTGGATAACCATTTGCCTGAAGTGGTGTAAGGTTTCCTGCCTGGGAAGGGGGTTGGATTAGAAGACCTCCAAGGTCCCTTCCAACTCTATTATTCTATTCTATTCTATTCTATTCTATTCTATTCTATTCTATTCTATTCTATTCTATTCTATTCTACTCTACTCTACTCTACTCTACTCTATTCTATTCTAATATGATTTAATAAAAAAAAATGAAAGAAAAAGCTGGAGATAAATTCATAAATCTTTCGATTCTTACCCAGATTACATAAATGAGGCTGGACAGCTTTTGTTGAATGCAAGCCCATGCTCAAATGTTGATCTAGCAAAGCATTTGTTTGATTTAGGATTTATTTCCTAGGATGCTTCTGTATCCTCTCTCCGTGCTGGCCAAAACTCCTGGCAGTTTCCAAGGACATCAAAGATTGTATCACAAGGACGTTAAAATATCACTTCATCGTGGTCCTGCACAAATAGCCGAAGTTTGTGATCTACTTCTCAAGGTCAATTTGACTTTGTTAACTACAACCCAAGGGCCGAAAGACAAATATCCTGATTATAAATGGAGAAAATAACAAAAGTGAGATCAGGGGACGACAGGCTCATTCCTGGTAATAGCTGAAGTGCCTCCTTATTCTTAAATGAGCTGCCAAAATGTCCCTGCAGGTAAGCCTCTGGTGATGTAGCCAATGCAGTGGTCTTCTTTTGAATCCTGCTTGGATACAGCAACAAGTGTACTGGATCACCAGATCAATCATTCATCCTTAACCATAGCATCTTTCCTGACCTTGGGTTTTTCAGATGCTGTAGACCACAACTTCCACAATACCCAACCACTTCTACCAATACAGACAAAGCAAACTAGTAGAATATTGTAGAAACTAGTAGAAGTCTGTCATCTGCACCTCTACAACTCTCTGGTTTGGTTCTGCAACCCAACAAGACAGACACAGACTTCAGAGGATAATTAGAACTGCAGAAAAATCAATTGCTACCAACCTGCCTTCCACTGAGGACCTGTATACCGCACGAGTCAAAAAGAGGGCTGTGAAAATATTTACAGACCCCTCGCATCCTGGATATAAATTGTTTTAACTCCGACCCTCAAAATGATGCTAGAGAGCACTGCACACCAGAACAACTAGATATAAGAACAGCTTTTTCCCGAACGCCATCACTCTGCTAAACAAATAATTCCCTCAACACAGTCAAACTTTTCACTAAGTCTGCATTACTATTACTATTACTATTAATCTTCTCATTGTTCCTATCACCCATCTCCTCCCACTTATGACTGCATGACTGTAAATGTGTTGCTTGTATCCTAACAATTTATATTGATTGTTTCCTAGTATGATTTGATTTGTTATTTGTATCCTATGACTATCATTAAGTGTTGTACCTTATGATTCTTGATGAACGTATCGTTTCTTTTATGTACACCGAGAGCATATGCACCAAGATAAATTCCTTGTGTGTCCAATCACACTTGGCCAATAAAAAATTATTCTATTCTATTCTATTCTATTCTATTCTATTCTATTCTATTCTATTCTATTCTATTCTATTCTATTCTAACCAGTAGTGGCCAAAATTGTGGAAACCTTTTGGGAAAAAGGTATCTTTGAGGTTTGATAGCTAATAACACCACTTTTTTTTTTTTTTTTTTTTGGAGTTTCAAGATAATCATATTCCAGTGCTAGAATGGCTTGGGAATAACCCAGACCTTAACCCAATTGAAAATCTATGGAGCCGACTAAAGAAACTTGTTAGTCAGAAGCGACTCAGCAATAAACCCCAGTTAATAGAAGCAATAATTCAATCTTGGTTTCACATGATAACAGCCGCGGAACTAAAAGACTTGGTTCACTCCATGGGAAGACGTTGTAAGGCTGTAATTAATTCTAAAGGTTACCCAACTAAGTATTAACTGACATGGTGATAATTTTTGTCTATCTCATTTTTTCTACGTGTTTCACTTTCCTTCTTTATACTGTAACTGCTATTCTAATAGCAAATCCTTCATAAAAGTTATTGCATTACATTCTTGATTAAATGATCTTTCCATTGACATATAATTTTATGCTACTACTCCAAAAAAAAAAAAATTGGTGCTATTAGCTAGTTTTAGAAAATACAGTTTTCCCAAAAGGTTTCCACAATTTTGGCCGCTACTGTAGGATGGGATCTGTAGGTCGCTTTCTACTCTGACTGCAAATCTTGGCTTTGGGTGTGTTGTGATCCACTGGGTGATCTGGCAGCGAAGTCAGACAGTGATGAGGCTGAGGAAGAATATGGGCCAGTCCTGGAAGCTGGGGAAGGCCTGGATGAGGGCTCTGTGTCGGAGGCAGAGATGGGGCCACGGCAGGGGTGAGTTCTACTTACCTTTACTACCGGTTGACAGCGAGGCCATACACGCGCACTTGCTTCATTCACATGTGCACGCGCTCTTCTGTGCATTCGCAGAAGTGTTTTGATGACGTTGGGGTCTGTGGGCAGAGCCTCCCGCCGGTTTTACTACCGGTTCTATAGAACCGGTGCAAACCGGGGGCAACCCACCACTGGGCCAGGGCCATTGGGGAGTGATGTGCGGACTCTGGAGCCTCCAGAGGCTGACAGCAGAGAGGCAGAGGAACAGGAGGAGCCTGTTCCTAGTGCATGTATGAGAAGAGTTGCCAGAAGGCAAGAGCAGCTAAAGCAAAGAGGACGACTTGGGAGTAGGCCCAAGAGATGATTGGCCCCTCCCATAAGGCTCTTTATCGGAAAACAACATTGATAGACTTGTTCATGTCTTGCTGCACTTATCTCTTGTTGGCGTCTTCTGCTTCTGAACTTTTGCTAAGAGAAGCCTTTGGCAATTTGCCTAATTATACCAAGGTTGGTGATTAGACTGAAGAATTTGTGTTATGAAGAGTTTGTTTGATTTAGTTTGGACTACGCCGAGAATGAGTTAATTCTCAGCTGTTCTAATAAAGTCGGTTTGTTTTGGAACTGTTTGAGTCGACTGCTACCTACTTGGGCCTGGGTCACAATAGGGTGAACCGCACCACACCTCCAATTTTAATTCAACCACCGTCACCCTTTCCAGGAAAACCTTCTGAGGATGGCCTTTGAGAATTAGGATAGAAAAACAAATATGACATTTTTATCCTTTGCTCTTGAATTCCTCTCCAAAGCAACAGAAGGCCAGAAGAACAAACACAGTGAAAGCTGCAACGAAAACCTTCATTTACGGGGATTAACCTGCCAATATCTCATTCTTATATGCAGCCTGTACTCTAAAGAACAAGGACCTGGTGGCTCAGCAGACTGATAGCATTGTGATTAACACCAGCTGTCTGCAATTACTGTAAGTTCGAATCTCACCAGGCTCAAGGTCGACTCAGCCTTCCATCCTTTCTAAGGTAGGTAAATTGAGGACCCAGTTTGTGGGGGCAATAAGCTGACTTTGTATAAATATACAAAAGTATGAAGGCTATTGCTTAGCACATTGTAAGCCGCCCTGAGTCTCTGGAGAAGGGCGGCATATAAATTAATTTTTTTTTTAAAAAAAAAGGTGTCCTATTTTAATAATCCTCTTAATTTCAAGGAATGCAGACAATTCGTCCTTTCTCCACCCACCCTGACTCTTCTTTTTAACAAAATACACCTTTCCCTCTTCCTGAAATGCCTCGAAAGCCTCTTGACATTCACCACTAATCAATCTCCAGACTTGGAGTAACGAAACAGTGATTTTCAAAAACATATGTTAATTTAAATTTGTTTGTTTTTGAAGAGCAACAACTTGACTGATTATCCATTGTGAACCAGGAAATAATACAGGTAGTTCTCGACTTACAACAGTTTGTAACAGTGACTGTTCAAAGTTACAAAGGCATTGAAAAATGGGACTGATGACCATTTTTCACAGTTATGACCTTCGTAGCATCCTCATGATCATGTGATCAAAATTGAGATGCTTGGCAGTTGGTTCATATTTATGACCGTTGCTGAGTCCCAAGGCCACGTCATCCCCTTTTGTGACTTCCTGACAAGCAAAATCAATGGGGAAGCCAGATTCACTTAACAACTGTGTTACTAACTTATCAACTGCAGTGATTCACTTAACAGGTGAGGCAAGGCAGGTCATAAAATGAGGCAAAATTCACTTAACTACTATCTCCCTTTATAACAGAAATTTTGGGCTCAATCGTGGTCATAAGTTGAGGACTACATGTACATTCAATTCCCCAAGTACAAAAACTAAGCAAGTGAAAGGCAGCCTATGCCAACAGGATTTCAGAAACTAAAGATTTCCTCTAGTTGCGACCATATGTTCGAAGTTACAACAGTGCTAAAAAAATTGACGTACCCTCAGCTCTTGCACTTATGACCATCCCTGCAGTCAAGTGATCAAAATTTGGGGTTAGTATTTGAATTGCAAATTCTTGCAAAGACCCTTGTTGTAAAGTCTTACACTTACGCAAGAAAAACCAAAAGTACACATATAGACTGGGTGAAACCAGGCTTTAATAGCAGTAATTGTGAGAGGGATCTTAGAGTCTTAGTGGACAACCAGCTAAATATGAGCCAATAGTATGTGGTGGCAGCCAAAAAAGCCAATGCAATCCTAAACTGCATTAACAGAGGGACACAATCAAAATCAAGTGAGGTACTAATACCACTCTATAAAGTCTTAGTAAGATCACAGCAAGAATTCATCCAGTTTTGGTCACCACACTATAAAAAAAGATGTTGAGACTCTAGAAAGAGTGCAGAGAAGAGCAACCAGGATGATGAGGGGACTGGAGGCTAAAACATACGATGAACGGTTGCAGGAACTGGGCATGGCTAGTCTAGTGAAGAGAAGGACCAGGGGAGACATGATAGCAGTCTTCCAATATTTGAGGGGCTGCCACAGAGAGGAGGGGGTCAAGCTATTTTCCAAAGCACCTGAAGGCCAGACAAGGAATAATGGACGGAATCTGATCAGTGACAGATTCAACCTGGAAATAAGGAGAAATTTTCTGACAGTGAGAACAATCAACCGATGGAATCTTGTCTTCAGAAGTTGTGGGAGCTTCATCACTGGAAGCTTTCAAGAAGAGACTGGACTGCAATCTGTCAGAAATGGTGTAGGGTCTCCTGCTTGGGTGGGGGGTTGGACTAGATGACCTACAGGGTCCCTTCCAACTCTGTTAATCTGTTAAGACTCTGAAGAAAACAAGAATCCAATTTGCAGCTGTATTTCAGTACACAGATAGCAGGCAGGCGTTGCAAACAATCATATTAAAAAAACGAGGAGAAAATAAGCATTTCAGCTTCATTCTTATTACATCCATCTACTATAAATATTGCTTAAGCATTTGGTCAAGCCACTGTGAAACTCACTTCTGCTTGCTTAGTTCTAAAAAAAGCCCTGTTCTCAGCAACGTTGTGATGATCTTTGGTATGCTATGGTAACACTATTAAAATTGAAAATAACCACCGGTATTTTAGAAAAAAAGAAGCTGCGGGTTGCAATTTTAATTAGGTCTATCTTATTCTAAAAGCGTCTCTAAAACTCTTCCTTAAAATGAGTGAAGAGTCACTGCAGAATATACAGCATAATTAGTTCAGCTTTGTAGGGGAAACTTTGTAAAGGGAAAAAATAAAAATAAAAGTGTGATTAAGTGCCTGAATATCTTTTTAATTTGAATAGTCACACATTTTCAGCTAAGTCATTTCTGCTGATTTCCCTCTTTAAGTATGGAAATATTATCTTCGTATGATTTTGGCCAATCGGTTAACTACAAGAGCATCAGTGTTCTGTCCCCGTCGCACGCACGCACACACACACACACACACACAAACAGACAGCCAGGAGTTAATGAATCAAACAGTCAGGAATTCCTTTAAGATAACAATCTTGGCAGCGACCCATGAACTGCCTGCCAAGAGATTTTACTCACTAAGGGAGGTTTTTTCTCCTCAGTCCAATATACCAAATTAATTCCTCAAAGCAAAGAATTGTCAAAGTCCAGTCCGAAGAAATCCAAAAAGAGATTCTAACAGGGTTCTAGAAATACGATATGACTTCCGAGCTTTTCAATTTGTCCGTCACAAGGCCTGAATATCCGACACACCCCCTTTTATCCTTTGTGGGGTGTGGTCCAGTGACTCAGCTCAATCTCTGGCCCGCCCACGCCTCTTTCTCTGCTGCACACGCTTATCCTTCCGATGGTGTCTGGGATCCAGCCAAAACTCATCCCCCTCGCTCTCTATCTGTGGTTGCTCCGAAGTGCCTTGTTCCTGGCATATCTCTCGGCCTTCAGAGGAAACCTGAGGCATTGCCAGAGAGGAGGGTCCTGGAGAGGGAGGCCTTGCCAAATCCTCTCCTTCACCTTCTGAGTCCTCTCCCTCTGTTAGGACAGGCTCAGGGGTTGGAGTCACAACAATCAGTGAAACATTTGGAAATGGTTAAGACCAGCATGCGCAGAAGCTCCAGCGGGTGGGCAGAGCCTCCTGCCGCCGCTACCAGTTCGCCTGAACTGGGGTGAACCAGTATCAACCCACCACTGATTAAGACCTCCTTGAGATTTCAGAGAATTTCTAATGTATGGTGCATTTTTAATGTTCATTGCAAGAAATATATAACAGGTCCAAAGGGAGATGAAGTATAGAATGAAACCAGTTACACAAAGAAAGATAGGAGGAAATTTAACAAAATTTTGAAAATTTCAAACGATGAATTCTGTCATTCGTTATTCCTAAATTTAAAATTATTTTTTAAAGAAACACTGATGATTATTTATTATATATTACCAAATCAGGCGGCTGTACTTCTTCCTTTGCAGGAACTCCCCAGTACACTCTCTCCAGACTGCCTGCTTTCTCCTCGGAAAGCCAAATTATAGACCTAAGAGATAAGGGAGAGATCATTTCAAGGCTGAGCTGCAAATATTCTTCTCTATTGATAGGGGAAAGAGCTATAAAGACCCAGTTTGGTCCAATAGTAAGGCACTGGACTAGAAAGCAGGAGACTATAAGTTCAAATCCTGCATTACCCGTGAAAGTCAGCTGGGTGGATCTTGGGTCAATCACCAGGAGATGGTGAATTCTAGTCCTGCCGTAAGCATGAAAGCCAAAGTGGATGCCTTTGGGCCAATCATCAGGAGACTGTGAGTTCTAGCACTACCTTAGCCATGAAAGCCAGTTGGGTGATTTAGGGCCAGTCACTCACCCTCAACCCAGTCCACCCCACAGGATTGTTGTTGTGGGGAAAATAGGCGGAGGAAGGTTTGGAGGAAATGTTCCCCACCTTGAGTTATTTGTAAAATAATAACGGTGGGATACAAATAGATAAATAAATGGTTATAATCACAGTAAGAAAGTAAGAGAATTCGTTACCCACACAATGACTCTACATTATGAAGACAGAATAACAACAGTAATAATTTGACAAGTGTGTATTTGTTTTAAGATTTGTTTGTTTGTTTCATGGGGTACTCTCACAAATACATTTTTTTCATATGTGTGTGTGTATGTGTATCTCGAAACCAGTTCTTGCTAATAATTGCTCTTTTCTCATTTAGGAAGTTAGCAGTCATTCCCATTAGTGTCTTTAATTTAAAATGTGTCAACATGCTGGAACCCACTGGGGTTTTCGCAATTTATTTTTAATGTATAAATTGTCATCAAGAATTAAGCGTACCATGATATTCAGTCTGCTATCATGGGAGATAGGGAGCTAAATAATATATTACAGCCAATCCTCAAGAAAGCATTAATCCTGCTCATAACACTTTTAGGAAAATAAAATGAAATTATATTTCATCAGAAGTGACAATCTGAATAAGAATCAGGGGTGAAAACTAGCAGCTTTCGGAGAACTCAGCGTACAAACCACCACAAACAGGGGAAAAAAAATCTATCATTGCATTAAAAGATTTTGAGTGTCTCATCAATTCTACTGTCAAGGTAGATTTATTGTTCCAAACTAAATTTACCACCTCTAAACAGAAGACAGAAGTTCCTTGTGAATTTTCCCCTTCTAAATGAGAACTGATTTCAAAAGAAGACGAGTTTTCTTCGCTGACATTTCAACAACTAACATGAGTCCACATCAAAGCTAGCCTATTGCTCATGATGCCACACGCACATCATCCATCAACTATTGTGTTTTTACAGTATCTAAAAGTAGAGGTTTTGTGAGTCTCTGCAATTTAAATCTGATGAACGGCAAACAATACAACAATAAATACTCAGCACTTCTTTCTGGAGCTTGGAATAGGGGGCTGTGTATACCTTCCTTTCAGAAGTGGGTTTCAGCAGGTTCTGACCAGTTCTGGAGAACCGGTAGCGGAAATTTTGAGTAGTTCGGAGAACCGGTAGTAAAAATTCTGATTGGCTCCGCCCCTTCTATTCTCTGCCTCCCGAGTCCCAGCTGATCTGGAGGAAATGGGGATTTTGCAGTATCCTTCCCATGCCACGCCCACCAAATCATGCCCACCAAGCCACACCCACAGAACCAGTAGTAAAAATTTTTGAAACCCACCATTGCTTCCTTCCTTCCTTCCTTCCTTCCTTCCTTCCTTCCTTCCTTCCTTCCTTCCTTCCTTCCTTCCTTCCTTCCTTCCTTTCCTTTCCTTCCTTCCTTCCTCCCTCCCTTCCTTCCTCCTCTTTTCTTCCTTTTTCATCTTCCTTCCATTTTCCTTCCTTTTTTCCCCATTTTCCTCCTCCTTCCCTTTCTTTCTTCCAGGGGTGAAATCCAGCAGGTTCTGACAGGTTCTGGAGAACCGGTAGCAGAAATTTTGAACAGTTCAGAGAACTGGCAAATACCATCTCTGGCTGGCCTCAGAATGGGGCGGGAATGGAGGTTTTGCAATATCCTTCCCCTGGAATGGGGTGGGAATGGAGATTTTGCAGTATCCTTCCCCTGCCCACCAAGCCATGCCCACCAAGCCACACCATGCCCACCAAGACATGCCCACAGTACCAGTAATAAAAAAAATTGGATTTCACCACTGCTTTCTTCCCTTTTTCATCTTCCATCTTCCTTCCGGCTTTCCTCCCATCTTCCTTCCTTCCCTCTTTCCCTGCCTCCCACTTTCTCTTTCTTCCTCTTCCCCTTTTGTTTGAATTTGTCTTTTACTCTATATAAAATCCTCAATAAATACAAATTTTGTTTTCTTACGTCTCTTTCTTCTTCTTCTTTTTTTCTGCCACACTTAGAGGCTCCTGGCTGGCATTTTTTTCACTCTTATCTATCTATCTCGGTGGAACTGCCTCAGCATGAAACAAATTTATTTTCTCATGCATTGTATTGTGACTATTTGCTGTTGGGTACCTGTGACTGAACCCAGGAATGGGGCTGAATGCTTTCCAAGGCAGCCATTTTGAGATCTGAGTATTTATGTTATGGTTATCCAATGGAATCCTGTAGGTTTTAAATTTAATCAGCTGTTGTTCATAAGTGCCCAAGGAGCTAACCTATGATTGATTATTTGGACAAAAACAAAGGCTTGCTTGACAGTGTCTGGGGAGGGGGACTATAGGCAGGGGTGGGCTTCAAAAATTTTAGCAAGGGGTTCTCTGCCTGGTTGCTGGATGGCGTGGCCATGGTGGGTGTGGCCTAGTTGGCCTCCTATACTGTTCCTGCACCTGGGGTGCGTTTTTGCCCTCCCTGGGCTCCGGAGGTTTTCCTCAAGCTTCTGGGAGAGTGAAAACTGGCTCCTTATTGGTCTCTGGACACAATTCAAGGTGTTGGTTATTACCTTTAAAGCTCTACATGGCTTAGGGCCAGACTATCTTCGAGACCGCCTTCTACCGCATAGCTCCCAACGACCGGTAAGATCCCACAGAGTTGGTCTCCTCCGGGTCCCGTCAGCTAAACAATGTCGGCTGGCGGGCCCGCGGCTCTCTGGAACCAATTACCTCCTGAGGTCTGGACCGCCCCCACCCTATTGGCCTTTCGGAAAGTGGTGAAGACCTGGCTTTTCCGGCAGGCCTGGGGCCGTTGATCTCGCTGCTGCCATCTTGTGAGAACCGGCCATGAATGGAGTGTATGGGTTTTTAACGTTTTTTTTTTTTTAAAACAACTTTTATGGTATATTGTTCGCATTATTTTTTGTTGTAAGCCACCCATAGTCCTCAAGGAGTTGGGCACCATAGAAATGCGACAAATAAATAAATAAATAAATAAATAAATAAATAAATAAATAAATAAATAAAAGAGCCTTGATAGTACAGTGGTTTAGTGCACCCTGTTATTAACACAGCTGCCTGCAATTTCTGCTGGTTCGAATCTCTCCAAGGCTCAAGGTTGACTCAGCCTTCCATCCTTTCTAAGGTAGGTGAAATGAGGACCCAGTTTGTGGGGGCAATAAGCTGACTTTCTATAAATATACAAAAGGATGAAGGCTATTGCTTAGCGCATTGTAAGCCGCCCTGAGTCTCCGGAGAAGGGCGGCATATAAATCAAATTAAAATAAATAAATAAATAAATAAATAAATAAATAAATAAATAAATAAATAAATAAATAAATATAAATAAATGAACCCCCAGCAGCCCACCACTGAATATAGATATCCGAAATAGTTGGAAGATATCTTTCATGAGGTACCAAGTTGCACACTGCATCTTTTCTATTTCTTGATGATCTAACAAGGTCTCAGTTCAGTCAAATCCATTCTAGAAATCTAAATAAATACATTTTCCTTCTCCTTGACCTTCATTTTGGCAGAAGATGTTCCCCAGTAATAAATGAGAGTCCCTTTTGTGTTTCTTTCTAAGTCCACAGACAATTGATGGATGAGATGGTATGATATGGTCCAATCGATTTATCAGGTTAGTCCTATTTTTAGCCGTGGTCTAATAAAATGGATGGACAAAGATTTTGACGTCACCTATAAGATCAACTTCCCGTAAGCTTGGCACCTGCCTGTAGCTGATATGAACAGGAGATCTTAAGCTACATCGTTCAAGAGGACGCTTTTATGATGGAAAAGAGATAGTTATTTATATCCCTGCTTTCCTACTTAAATCGGAATCCAGATTTAAGCATAGACCAAGGCGCTGAATTTGCAACCATGTGGTTGATCAAGTCCACCATAACTGAATTCAGTTAGCTGCATTTATTAGCTGACAGTATAATTTCAAGCAGCATTTGTAAATTTATCTTTCTATGCAATTACCCAGTTGTTCATGGTGGTGCAGCGGTTAAAATGCAGGCTAACTCTACTGACTGTCAGCAGTTCGATCCTGACCGGTTCAAGGTTAACTCAACCTTCCATTGTTCTGAGGTCGGTAAAAGGAGAACCCAGATTGTTGTGGGCAATATGGCGACTCTGTAAACCACTCAGAGAGGACTACAAAGCACTGTGGAGCAGTATATAAGTCTAAGTGTTATTGCTATTGTTCAAGTCTATAATTCTCCTCAACTTATGACTGCAATTGGGACTGGGTTTCCAGTTGTAGGTTGCTATGGTTGTAAGTCAAGGAACCTGGCCCTATTCTATGACTTTTTTTTTTTTGCGGTGGCCAGAAATTGGAAAAACATCATGAATGGTGATCAAATGATCATGGGACATTGCAACCAGTCATAAAGGCAACCTGGCAGCCAGGTGAGTGAAATCCAGTCTCATGACTACTGGCAGAGGGGGAGGTTCATGACATTTTATAATGGTCAGAAGTGCTTTACAGATCATAAGGAGCCTGAGTGGCGTAGGAGGCTAATGCCTCCAACTAAGGCAGCATTTAACATCCAGCTGCCTGCAATTACTGCGAGTTCAATTCTCACCAGGCTCAAGGTCGACTCAGCCTTCCATCCTTTCTAAGGTGGGTAAAATGAGGACCCAGTTTGTGGGGGCAATAAGATGACTTGGTATAAAACATGCAAAAGTATGAAGGCTATTGCTTAACGCATTGTAAGCCGCCCTGAGTCTCCAGAGAAGGGCGGCATGAAAATAAAATAAAGAACCAGTGGTGAAATCTAAAATTTGTTACTACCGGTTCTGTGGGCATGATTTCAGTTTTGATTTCCTTTGGAATTTGGAGCTGTTCTAAAAATCTCTCTAATGATTCCCCGGTGGGGAAAAAAATGGCTATTCTCCTGTCAATCACTTTTTGACACCATTCCAGCTGAAAAATAGGAGAAGATAAGCTTAATAATTTGGTAAGAAGCGTAATTAGTAAGACCTCTTGGGATTGTTCCATCTCTGCCTATTACTTTATATATTCATTCCTTGGCCTTCTTCAGAAATACCAATTCAGATCTGATTTTTCCCCCTTCCCAGATAATGAAGCTATTACAAAGGAAACGAAAATTTCTTGTTCAATTTTTTTTTAAGAAAAAAATAAAAAAGGAAGAAAAAAAATAAATCCCAGGATATTATTTGAAGTCTGGAGAATCAACTGGAAGCCTGGGAACCGAATTTTCCCCAGAAAGCAATTTTATTTGTCCCTTGGATGCCTTTACTGAATTTCTTTTTTTTTTTTTAAAGTAACAATGAAGTTGTTCAACTTAGCTAGGCTAGGAGACATAAAGTGAAGAATGGTGTTTTCTTTGCAAAAGATAATTGGTGAAACAATCCAGATAAAAAAAGAAAAGAGATAATGTGCCAACCTGGCAATTACAGTATGTTTAAAGAAACTAATAAATATGAATATAATAATTATATGCTATCACTTGTAAAGTTGTCAGCGTCTAGCAGCAAAGAAATTACACAAAACAGGAATACATTGGATCTGAATTTATTTTTTATTAATGGTGTCCATTGTAACAACCACATTGTTGCTTTAATTTTTAAATTACTGATTCTTCTGCACACTAATTCCGCTTTTGAGTTGCCCAACTATTTCCAGAGGACGAATCCTCGTGATTTTTGTCTCTTCGCTAGCCTATCCTCTAGGACTTCTGCATCAGTATGTTCATTTCATTGTCCCAAAGGTGCTTTTTCAAGAGGCACTTGGACTTCCTTGTTTTTTCTTTTGAAGACGTTTCGCTTCTCATCCAAGAAGCTTCTTCAGCTCTGACTGGATGGTGGGAAATGGAAGGATTTATACTCCTTGCAGACAGCTGGTCATTTGCATCCTTTTAGAGGGTTGTTGAAGCACTTGGAGGTCTACAGACGTTTAGCTATACAGTTTGGGATGGACACCTTTTGAATGGTGTGGGTGTAGGAATGGATTCCCAGAGAAAAATGGTAGACCACAGGAACCAGGAGTACTACTCAGGTGACCCTGAGGACACAGATAAACCTCCAAGTGCTTCAACGACCCTCTAAAAGGATGCAAATGACCAACTGTCTGCAAGGAATATAAACCCTTCCATTCCCCACTATCCTGCCAGAGCTGAAGAAGCTTCTTGGATGAGAAGTGAAATGTCTTCAAAAGAAAAAAAACAAGTAAGTCCAGTTTTCTCCTAAAAAAGCACCTTTGGGACAACCATGAACTGGATGACTGAGAATCTCCACAGACTTAGAGCTATACAATTCGGGATGAACACCCTTGGAATGGTGTGGGAGTAGGGATGGATTTCCAGAGGGAAAAATTGCAGACTACAGGAACCAGGAGCACAACTCAGGTGACCCTCAGAACACAGATAAACCTCCAAGTGCTTCAACGACCCTCTAAAAAGGATGCAAATGACCAGCTGTCTGCAAGGAGTATAAATCCTTCCATTCCCCACTATGCTGTCAGAGCTGAAGAAGCTTCTTGGAGGAGAAACAATACATCTTCAAAAGAAAAAACAAGAAAGTTTTGTTTTTGAGGAGCACCTGGAGGCTCCAACTGGTGCAGAATGCGGCCGCGCGTGGGATTATGGGAGTGAGGGGGCGCTCCCATGTAACGCCTCTCCTGCGTGAGCTGCATTGGCTTCTAGTGGTCTTCCGGGTGCACTTCAAGGTGCTGGTCACCACCTTTAAAGCGCTCCATGGCATCGGACCTGGGTATTTGCGGGACCGCCTTCTGCCGCCGATAGCCTCCCACCGACCAGTACGCTCCCACAGAGAGGGACTCCTCAGGGTGCCGTCAGCGAGGCAATGTCGGCTGGTGACCACCAGGGGGAGGGCTTTCTCTGTGACAGCTCCTGCCCTCTGGAACGATTTGCCCCCGGAGATACGAAGGATATCGGATCTCCGGGTTTTTCACCGTGCCCTAAAAACTTTTCTTTTCCATCAAGCAGGGCTGGCGTGAACCCCCCCCCCCCTTTTTTTTTAGTCTTTTTAGCTTTTTAAATTGTCAAATGGGTTTTAGTTTTCAATGTTTTAAATTTTGGGGCCACAGTTATTTAATTCTTTTAATAATTTTAAATTTTGTATTGATATGTGTTTTAATTCTGGCTGTGCACCACCCTGAGTCCACTAGGAGAAGGGCGGGATATAAATTGAATAAATAATAATAATAATAAGTCCAGTTGCCTTCTGAAAAAAGCTCCTTTGGGACAACCATGACCTGGATGACTGAGAATCTCTACAGACTTTCATCTCATTGGCTCAGCTCTTTTGCAAACAGCCTTCCAAAAGTCCCTTATTTCTGTTTGTCTTCCTACTTGAATGATCACCTCCCAGGTGTCACTCTCCCTTCTGAGAATTTTCAACATTGCCCAGAGTGGTATATATTTTCCCCAAAGAAGGAAAACATATGTCTCTTCTTACCAGGGAATCACAAAAGCAGTCTGGGATTCTTCTTGTATCGCACTGCATAGCCGACATATCCATAAAAAGATGCATCTTTCCTTCTAAGCAATGATAATAGTAATGTGCGATGAGCCATAATGATAATAACAACCTGGCAAAGTAGCAACAAGGGTGCATTGGGAGATTTGCGAGAAATATCACTTGCCCTCAAGCAAAAATCGGCGGCGCCATAAAATAGAGAAAGTCATGAGAAAATGAAGAAGCTAAATTGCTCTGGGACTTTAGAATTCCAACAGACAAGCAACTGCTACATAACACCCTAGACATATACACATAGAATCAGGGGTGAAATGCTCCCAGTTCGGACCGGATCACCTGATCCGGTAGCGATGGAGGTGGGTGGTTTGGAGAACCGGTAGCAAAAATCCCTGCCCCCCCTCCCCATGCCCAGCTGAGCCGCACAATCATCAGAGGCTTTTTTTTTTTTTTAACTTTTAAAAGCATTTTTTCTACAACCTCTTTGGCCGAAAAAATGCTTTTAAAAGTAAAAAAAAAAAAAAAAGCCTCTCATGATCGCGTGGCTCAGTTGGGATCGTCAAAGGCTTTTAAAAGAAAAAAAAGCCTCTGCTGATCAGGCAATTCAGCTTGGATCATCAGAGGCATTTTTAAAAAAAAGCCTCTGCTGATCAGGCAACTCAGCTGGGATCGTCAGAGCCTTTTGAAAGCAAGTTTTTTACAACTTCTTCACCAAAGAGGTTGTAGAAAAAAATGATTTTAAAAGTAAAAAAAAAAAAATTGGCCACGCCCACCCAGTCACATTACCACCCCCACCAAGCCACGCCCACAGAACCGGTAGTAACAAATTTTAGATTTCACCACTGCAAAGAATGAACACATCAGGACTAGATTCATCAGTCCATCTGTATTTAAAAGGCGCAGACAACAATGTCCATATTTTGGACAGAGAGGATCATTGGTTTGAAAGAGGAGTCACAGAGGCCATCTATGTGAAAACTGAAGAGCCCTCTCTCAACAGAGGGCAAGGGATACAACGTCATCTATCTCCAATCCACAGTCCTTTCAACAGTTCCAAGAAGGCTCCACACCCATTTATACCACTCAGGTGACCCTGAGGACACAGATAAATTCCAGGTGGCCTTAAGGACCCACTAAAAGGATGCAAATGCCCAGCTGCCTGCAAGGAGTATAAATCCTTCCATTTCCCACCATCCAGTCAGAGCTGAAGAAGCTTCTTGGATGAGAAGCAAAATGTCTTCAAAGAAAAACCAGTAAGTCCAGTTGCCTCTTGAAAAAAAGCACCTTTGGGACAACCATGACCTGGATGACTGAGAATCTCCACAGGCACCCTAGACCTAACAACTTTCATTAAGAAAGACAAAAAAATAAAATAAAATCTAGGAAGCAAATGCGGAAGTAGCCAAAGATAGCAGAAGAAAAGAGAAAGAACTGGAGAAAAATCACAAAATACAAAAAAAAAACAAAACCTCTGCAAATAGAAGTAGAATGACTGTTGCAAAAGTAAGCACAGATTGTACCAGTGGTGTTAGGTGTCTTGAGTGCAAGGTCAAAATATCTGGAGCGTTACCCAAATACGCTTTTTCAAGAGGCAACTGAACTTCCTTTGTTCTTCCTTGAAGATGTTTTGCTTCTCATCCAAGAAGTTTTGACTGAGGAAGCTGCTTGCATGAACCAAAGAACTGAAGAACTTCTTGGATGAGAAGCAAAACGTCTCCAGAGGAAAAAAAATACCCAGGAAGTCCAGTTGCCTCTTGGAAAAAGCACCTTTGGGACAACCATGACCTGGATTTTTTCATTTTTTTTTTCATTTTATTTAATTTGTATACCGCCCTACTCCTGAAGGACTCAGGGTGGTGAACAGGCACAGAATAAAAAACGTAAAATTCAAAAATTAAGAGCAGAAGTAAAATTGAATTAAATCAATTTAGCCCAAGACAAATTTAAAACCCCAGGTTAAGAACAAATTAAAATTTACATTAAAATTTACATTAAAAAAGAATGGGAAAGGTTAGGCCAGTCCAGCCTGGTGAAATAAAAAGGTCTTTAGAGCGCGGCGGAAGATGCGTAGATCCGGGATCCTCCGTATCTCTGGGGGGAGCTCGTTCCAGATAGTAGTTGCCCCCACAGAAAAGGCTCTCCCCCTGGGGGCCGCCAGCCGACATTGTTTGGCCAACGGCACCCAGAGGAGTCCCTCTCTGTGAGAGCGTACCAGCCGGTGCGAGGCCGTTTGCGGCAGCAAGTGGTCTCGTAAATAACCAGGCCCTAAGCCATGGAGCGCTCTAAAGGTGGTAACCAAAACCTTGAAGCGCACCCGGAAGACCACCGGGAGCCAGTGCAGCTCACGCAGGAGAGGTGTTACATGGGAGCGCCACGTCGCTCCCATAACCACCCGCACGGCCACACTCTGTGCCAGTTGGAGCCTTCGGGTGCTCCTCAAGGGGAGCCCCATGTAGAGAGCATTGCAGTAGTACTGAGTAGTATGACTGAGAATCTCTATAGACCTCTGGAGCATCACTTCAACACTGACAAAAAAAAATTCACCACCCGTCAATTGCAAAAGGCAGCTTTGTTTGGAACAGCTTACATCCTGCAACTGTCCCTTTAACATCATCAGACAACAACTTCTGCCAATCCCAAATCCTTGAGAAGAACTCAATAGGTGAACAAAAATGCCAAATCCAACCCAAACAAGTGACTGCACAATTAACTATAATCAGTGGTGGGATCCGGTTGGTTTAACAACCGGTTCGATGATCGCACGTGCACAGTTTTACGAAAACTTACCTTCCGCGTTACTGCTGGGGAGTAACATAGCTGAGGCGTGGCAATCCACTCCGACCACCAATCAGCTTAGAAGATATAGGTCAGTAAAGTGCGGACCCACCTGATCATCGGAGCAAACTGGTTCATTCCCAGCTGATCGTCGGAGCTACCGGTTCATTAGAACCGGTCCAAACCGGTAGAATCCTTCCCCTGCCTATAAATAAGAATGTTTTGCATACTATTATGGCATTCACCATAAGTAGGTTGTACTTTTCAACTTTCTGTCAGCCTGTGAAATATTCTACCCATTGAGGGGTAGAGAAAACTACAGTGAGATAAAGAGATGACTTAAACTCATAATAGCATCTCAAGAGAGATTTGGCGAAATCAGGAGCATGTTGACCCACAGATGAAGTGAATAGCATGTCCTTTGCAAAGCTATATATTTCAAGTAGGACCACAAAGTCCTATTACCTGTAATGAGCGTTACGGTTTTTTCCCCCCCACAGCAACAGGGTTCCCATCTTAGGAGTCTGTCTTGAGTCATAATAATGAGTTTTCTGAAAAATATTGGAGCGAGTTTCTTATCTAATGTATATCTCGGGGAATCTGGGTATACCCTAGTAATGAATGTAATATAATTTTAATGAGAAATTCGCTTTATGGTTCAGAATACATGAGGACATAACTTCTCATAACATAATTACATTTGATTAATCAGTGGGAATTACTAGGTTCAGATGAAATGTTGGATTTCTCTTTTTTTTCCCCCTTCCACTCCTTTCTTTGAATATGTAATGAAATTAATTAGTTTAAGAATAGTGGATACAGAATCATCTGTGTGTGTGTGTGGGAAAGAGAGAGAGAGAGAGAGAGAGGGAGGGAGGGAGAGAGAGAGGGAAGATTCCTCAGAATCATGAATATATATACAGAAACATGTAATCTCAATAGTAGATTCACAGGGAATGAGAGATTTTGTATTACTGCATCTGCATCATCTTTTATTGTTTTACAGGTGGTCCTCTACATACAACCGTACATTTAGTAACCTTTCAAAATTAAAACAGCACCAAAAAAAGTGACTTTTGACTGCTTTTCACACTTACAACCATTGCGGCATCCCTATAGTCAGATGATCAAAATTCAGACACTTGGCAACTGGCTCAGATTGATGATGGTTGCATTCTCCTGGGGTCACGGGATCACCTTTTGCAACCTTCTGACAAGCCAAATCAATGGGGAAGCCAGATAGAGCCGAGGTGGCGCAGTGGTTAAAGTGCAGGACTGCAGGCTACTTCAGCTGACTGCTAGCTGCAGTTCAGCAGTTCAAATCTCACCGGCTCAAGGTTTACTCAGCCTTCCGTCCTTCTGAGGTGGGTAAAATGAGGATCCAGATTGTTGGGGGCAATAGGCTGACTCTGTAAACTGCTTAGAGAGGGCTGTAAAGCACTATGGAGCACTATATAAGTGCTATTGCTATTGCTATTCACTTAGCAACCATGTTAATGTAGGAAAGGAACAGGCTGAACCCGAGGGAGGGGTCAAATGTATCATCAGTCTCGAGTCACTTTGCACCCACAAGAGATCTAAGTCCGGCCCTTCTTGAATTCCATTGAGTTTTACAGTTCACATTAATATCAAGTGCAGAAAATGAGGAGTCTGGTAGATAGATAGATAGATAGATAGATAGATAGATAGATAGATAGATAGATAGATAGATGGATGGATGGATGGATGGATGGATGGATGGATGGATGGATGGATGGATGGATGGATAATGGATGATGGATGGATGGATGATGGATGGATGGATGGATGGATGGATGGATGGATGGATGGATGATGGATGATGGATGATGGATGATTCATGGATGGATGGATGATAGATGGATAGGTGGATGGATGGATGATAGATGGATGGATGGATGGATGGATGATACATGAATGGATGGATGGATGATAGATGGATGGGTGGATGGATGGATGATAGATGGATGGGTGGATGGATGGATGGATGGATGGATGGATGGATGGATGAATAGATGATAGGTGGGTGGGTGGATGATGGATGGATGGATGGATGGATGATAGATGGATGGATGGATGGATGGATGAATAGATGAATAGATGAATAGATGATGGGTGGGTGGGTGGATGGGTGGATGATACATGAATGGATGGATGGATGGATGATACATGGATGGGTGGATGGATGGATGGATGATAGATGGATGGGTGGATGATACATGAATGGATGGATGATAGATGGATGGGTGGATGGATGGATGGATGGATGAATAGATGATAGGTGGGTGGGTGGATGATGGATGGATGGATAGATAGATGGATGATAGATGAATGGATGGATGGATGGATGATAGATGGATGGGTAGATGGATGGATGATAGATGGATGGATGGATGGATGGATGGATGGATGGATGATGGATGGATGGATGGATGATAGATGGATGGATGGATGGATGGATGGATGGATGGATGAATAGATGAATAGATGAATAGATGATGGGTGGGTGGGTGGGTGGATGGATGGATGGATGAATAGATGGTGGGTGGGTGGGTGGATGGATGGATGGAGAGAGAGAGAGAGAGATGTTTATTGTTTGCTAAAACTCTTTACAAGAATCTGAATTACTAACAGTCTAAGCAAGGTGGTGGTAGATAAGAATCAATAGAAGCTTCTGAGCAGAAAATCAAAATGTTTTCAAAGACAAAAAAACCCAAGGAAGTCCAGTTGCCTTTTGAAGAAAGCTCCTTTGAGACATCCATCAACCAGGGCCAGTTTCTCCTGCAGGAGAAACTAGTTTTTTTTTAGCTTTGTGAAAGCTAACAAGATTGGGATCATCTGAATTTCAGGGAGGAGAGATCTCCAAAAGAGCATAAAGGAATGTCTCTTGTTTTTGTTTTTTTTCTGTATCTGCCATGCCTGAATTACTTTAAAGAAATTTCATTATCAATAATGGAGGATACAAATCATCTGATTTGTATTTTGTGCACCTGGAATGAGTGATCAATTAGTCTGCTTTTTTCCACTCTGCAATATAAGTTTTGCTATACTACAGCAAGAATGCATATATATCCATGCTGCTTTTTGAGTAATCAATTATCATTTCAGGGTTTACCAAAATATACGTTCACAACTAGTATGTACAGCCATTAACCTTCAAGGTTGAGACTGAGATAGAGGAACAGCTTCCTCAAAACCTCCACCCCTCCTAACCACTAGCCACCACAGACTGCCCTGGAACTATGGAAGATAAGTAAGGAGCTATTGGGCAATTGGACACAATCCAGAGGTGCTATTCAACAGGTTCTGACCAGTTCTGGGGAACAGGTAGCGGAAATTTTGAGTAGTTCGGAGAACTGGTAAATACCACCTCTGACTGGCCCTGCCACCATCTGTTCTCTGCCTCCCGAGTCCCAGCTGATTGGGAGGAAATGGGAATTTTGCAGTAACCTTCCCCTGGAATGGGGTGGAAATGGAGATTTTACAGTAACCTTCCCCTGGAGTGCAGAGGGTATGGAGATTTTACAATATCCTTCCCCTGGAGTGGGGTAGGAATTGTTGGATGCTTATCCTACGGTTGGGTAGATAATATATAGAAAACTATGTTCTGTAACTTTAACTGCTACAAAGATGACTAAATGGCTGTGCTAAGCAGACATAAAAAGAAGGCAGGAAGTTCATTCACTTCTGCTCCTGCTATTGGAGGTTGAACTGCTGAAAGGAACTTTGTCTGTGTTACTGAAGAGAACTGGAATTGTAAGCAAACTATGTTTTGTGTTGAACCGTGATTGTTTGAAGAAGTTGTTTTGAGAAGCCAAGTTTGTTTTTATACTACAAGTAAAGACTGTTTATTTTTCTTTAAACGTTCAGAGTCTTTGAGTATCTGTGTGTTTTGCTAAGCAACGTATCTATTCGCTGTCTGGTCCGTTGCACTACTTTGCAGAGGGCAGTTTTACCCTCAACAGGAATGGAGATTTTACAGTATCCTTCCCCTACCATGCCCACTAAACCACGCCCATAGAACCGATAGTAAAAAAAATTGACACAACCACAGGACTGTCTGTCACCTGGTCAAAACAACCTTGGTCCATATGGAAATAGCTAAATAGACTGTGCATTGGGATAGGAAGATCAAACGACAATCTAAGAAAATGGGGCTCCTCTCCAGAAGATACTATGTGTGAATGTGGAGATCAATCCACTTCATATATGCTACAGTGCATATGATGTCCTTCAACATTCATAGAAGAAGACCTCATGCTAGTGAAAGAAAACGCTCTCATTATGGCCTGATATAGGTTGATCGTCATCTAGTTTTAATCCTATTTTTTTTACACCCTTTTTATATGTGCTATATCTTTCTGACCTATTTTAAACTTATTTTACCTGCTCTGGGTTGAACGTTAAATATAACAGAATAATAGAGTTGGAAGGGACCTTGGAGGTCTTCTAATCCAACTCTTTGTTCAATCAGGACAACGATTTCAGACAAATCGTTGTCCAATCTCTTCTTAAAATCCTCCAGTGATGGAGCACCCACAACTTCTGGAAGCAAGTTGTTTCATGGATTAATTGTTGCAACTATCAGAAATTTTCTTCTTAGTTCTAGGTTGCTTCTCTCCTTGATTAGTTTCCATCCATCGTTTCCTTCAGGTGCTTTGGAGAATAGGTTGACCCACTCTTCTTTGTGGCAGCCCCTTAGATATTGCAACACTGCTATCATATCAACCCTCATACTTCTTCTCATGAATTTCTACACACCTTATCACAGGGGTGGGCTTCAAAAATTTTAGCAAGGCGTTCTCCACCTGGTTGCTGGGTGGGCGTGGCCATGGTGGATGTGGCCTAATCGGCCTCCTGCACCATGGCGGAGGGTTGTTTTTGCCCTCCCCAGGCTCCGGCGACTTTCCTCAAGCCTCTGGGAGGGTGAAAATGGCCTCCCCAGGCTCTGGAGGCCCTATGGAGGCCGGAAATGGGCCCATTTCCACTTCCTGAACTTCCAGTAGGCCCGTTTTTCACCCTCCCTCAGCCTCCGCGCTTGCCCTGCACTTACCTGCATCCAAAACGGGCCACGTGGGGATTCCTGGAAGGGGAGGGGAGGGGTGGGCAGGGCCAGCCAGGAGTGGGATTTGGGGGTTCTCCGAACTGCACAGAATCTTAGCTAGAGGTTCTCTCGAACCCCTGCGAACCCCCAGCAGCCCATCCAACCTTATCATTGTCTGTTATTTCCACATTACATGTCTATAATTACATGTCTATAATTACATGTCTATAATTTGAAGGTGCTTCTGAGATGAATAAAGAAAGAAGGAAAACATTTAGTCTCCCAACCACAGGACCGAACATACTCCATATAAGAGCCGCCTTCTGAATGTGGCTTTTGCGCGTGAATGCTTTTCTTATTTTAAGGTCATCTGCAGCATTAAATTTCATGGAACAATTTGTTCCAGCGCTGATGAAGTGAGCACAACATTTCAACCCACTGAGATTTTTCTTTCTTCCTTCCTTTCTGCAGCTTTGTGGGCTTTTTTTTAATAGAAATGTCAATGTTGCCTTAATTATTAGTACAAACCCAGAGCAAGAGATTATAGTACCACTGTATCAGACAAAAGAGGAGGGGGAGTGAAGTGGAATAACAAGCAAAATGAAAAGAATTGTTTGGATTCCGAATACAACGAGATATTGCTCTTATCCAGCTTTAGAGTGCTGAATCCACTCTAGTAACAACGGGAAAGAAATTAAAATGAAATCAACTAGAGAACCTTGTCAGATATTGTTAGGACTCTCAGGTCTGAATTGCAAAAAAAAAAATTAGGCAACAACCTCAAATTTTCTGCATCTGGTAGATAACATTGTGAATTCCATCCTTCCTTTCTTTTCCCTCCCTTTCTTCAAACTAGGTACCATACCAGTGGTGGGATTCAATTTTTTTTACTACCGGTTCTGTGGGCATGGCTTGGTGGGTGTGGCATGGCTTGGTGGGTGTGGTTTGGTAGGCGTGGCAGGGGAAGGATACTGTAAAATCTCCATTCCCAACCCACTCCAGGGAAAGGTTACTGTAAAATCCCCATTTCCTCCCAATCAGCTGAGACTCGGGAGGCAGAGAATAGATGGGGGTGGGGCCAGTCAGAGGTGGTATTTACCGGTTCTCCGAACTACTCAAAATTTCCAATACTGGTTCTCCAGAACTGGTCAGAACCTGCTGAATACCACCTCTGTACCATATCCACCTTACTATTTAAGCATTTTGTGATTGCCAACAACGGGCCATTGATGATAATTGAGCAGCAAATCTGTGTGCATCCAGTTTTTCCACTGCCCTCTTCTAGGGTCAGTGTCCCTCTGAATTAGTCAATGCTCTGAGTTCCACTCATCTTTCTTAGTGATATTATATAAATGAACTTAGGAGGGGTCCTTGGTGCTCTCTTAGCTGGCTAGTTTTCTTGCACACTTTTCATTTGTATGTAGATAACATCATCAGTATCTACCACTGATGATGTTACCTAATTAGGGTAATGAAACATCTGCAAGAAAATAAGCCAGCTCAGAGAGCACCAAGGACCCCTCGTTTAAACTCCAAACTACCAATATTCTCCTTTATTGGTAAATGAACTTATTCTCATCCAACCACAGTATTTTCTATTCCTGTGAATAGCACAAATGTTCAACTGCTGTTGGGTTAAGGGCTATGCATGTGCCTTGTGCCATATCAGAGATGTCAGAGATGCAGCAATAGGAAACAGAAGGAAAGGATAACCACTAACAAGTGGGTTGGCTCAGTTACCATGGCAATGGGTGTACCTGTTGTGGCTCCGTTACCTGAGCCTGTGTTATCGGCAGGAGAGGACTCCGACAGTGAAGAAGAGGAGTTGGCAAGGCCTCCCTCTCCAGGACCCTCCTCTCTGGCAATGCCTTCGGTGTCCGCCGAAGGGCAAGAGATAGGGCCGGGGCCAAGCACGTCCATGCAGCCACAGGTGGACAGTGATGAGGGTAATGAGTCTTCTAGATTGGGGTGTCAAACTCTGGGCGTCACGGCAGCGTCACGACTTTCCCTTTTGCTAAACCGGGTGAACGCGTGGCTGGCATGTGACGTATCTGACCAGTGGGCCACGAGTTTGACAGCCCTGTTCTAGATCTTCATGACCAGACTCTAATTTTTTTTATCTGAAGATTCCAAAGGATCTCCTAGATCCTACGCTGATGACACCCAGCTGTACATCTCCACCCCAGGCCACCCCAACAATGCCCTTGAAGTGATGTCTCAGTGCCTGGAGGCTGTGCAGATCTGGATGGGGAGGAACAGGCTCAAGCTCAACCCTTCCAAGACTGAGTGGCTGTGGTTCCCGGCATCCCGATATAGTCAGCTGACTCCATCACTGACTATTGGGGGTAAGTCTTTGACCCCCTCGGAGAGGGCGCGCAATCTGGGAGTCCTCCTGGATATGCAGCTGTCCTTGGAGGAACATCTGACGGTTGTAGCCAGGGGCACCTTTCATCAGGTTCACCTGATTCGCCAGTTGCGACCCTTTCTTGATCGGGATTCCATGTGCACAGTCACTCATGCCCTCGTCACCTCTCGCCTGGACTACTGCAAAGCTCTCTACATGGGGCTCCCCTTGAAGAGCACCCAGAGGCTCCAGAATGCGGCTGCGTGGGTAATTACGGGAGCTGCATGGTGCTCCCACATAACACCGCTCCTGCACGAGCTGCACTGGCTCCCAGTGGTCTTCCGGGTGTGCTTCAAGGTGTTGGTTACCACCTTTAAAGCACTCCATGGCATAGGACCTAGTTATCTTCGAGACCGCCTGCTGCTACCGACAACCTCCCATCGACCCGTGCGCTCCCACAGAGAGGGCCTCCTCGGGGTGCCATCAACCAAACAATGTAGGCTGGTGACCCCCAGGGGGAGGGCCTTCTCTGTGGGGGCACCTACCTTATGGAACCAGCTGCCCCCTGAGATAAGGAGAATCCAAGACCTTGGTGCCTTCCGCCATGCCCTTAAATCTTTCTTTTTTCATCAAGCCGGGCTGGCTTAACATATTTTTAAATTTTAAATTTTTAATTGGTTTGTCATTTTAAACCGGGGCCAAATTAATATATATTCTTTTAATTGTTCTTAATGTTTGTATTGTATGTTTTTATCTGGCTGTACACCGCCCTGAGTCCCTTGGGAGAAGGTGCGGTATATAAATTTGAAATAAATAAAAATAAATCAGGGGTGTCAAACTGGCAGCCCGTGGACTGGATGCATCATGCACAGGCCATGCCCACCCCGGCTTCACAAAGGCAAAAAAAACCCCATCATGATATATCATGTGATGTCATGTGACATGATCGAGTTTGACACCCGTGTTCCCGATCCTCATGTTCTGCCCCAGCTATGAACCCCAAAGAACGCAGCACACACAAAGTCTGTACAAACCTTAGTTTACTAAAATAATATCAGTTTTTCAAACAAAGGCTGTTAATTAACTTTCTTAACAGCCTGCAAGAATTCAACGAATAAATAATCTTAATCTTACTATGGTTGGCAGAAAGCCCAGAAGCAATTTGCAGAGAACTAAGATCAAGGCACGAAGGAGAGTGAACGGTTGTTCCCTGCAAATTGCTTCAGTCGGCATTCCTCCTTAAATAGGCTAAGGGAGTGGCCAATTAGCCCCAAGTCTTACTCTCGAGGAGACCTCCTCCTGAGGAGCCACTCCTGCCTTTTGGCAGCTCTGCGCGTTTGTGCATCGAGAAGAGGCTCCTCCTCTTCGTCCTCTTCACTTATGGGAGCTTCTGGAGGCTCTGAAGGCCCTGGCTGAATCCCTGCCTCTGGCACCACGTCTTCTCCAGCCTCCTCATTGTCTGACTCAAGTGCCAGCTGCAAGGTTGCTGGCACAGCACCACACCAGCCTCCTCGCTGTCCAAATCAGCCACCAGCCGCACAGGCCGCGTACGGGCCACAACACCTCAGAACGCATCCTAAACTCCTTTTAGCTGAAGATTGCGTAGGACCTTCTGGAGCCCAAAGAACAATGCTTCACTCAACCGTTGTTCTTTTCTCCCAAACCATGATTTGCAAAAATGTGAATAGCTTGCTGTAGGGGATTAGCTAGATAATCCACTTCCTGTCTATGATTCAACTTTTTGGTGTTTTAATAATTTCACAGGGGTTTGTGATTTTATGCAATATTTCATAGATTTAATGTTAATTTCAAGATAAGGGTTAATTTGTAGTCACAATTGCAAAAAAAAAAAAAAGTTACACAACAACTCCCATTCTAATATAATGCACCATCCATCTCTCCTTTTCATCTTTACAGAAAAAAAAAAAGCCACTTCATTCATCAGCTATTTGAATAAATAAGATGTAGCAAGAAAGAAATACTGAATATTTCATTTTGAAATGAGGTGCCAGAAGAAGCATATTTAATTTCAACAGTACCAAGGGTCAATGAGCATATGTTGAAGTTAAACACAAATTAATTGCCTAGCTTCTTTTATATGCAACTAGTATTTTATTTCAGCCAATGGTTCTTGCTACAGGACAGTCAATATTTCTGAAAAACTCACTATCATGCATGCTTGATTCAGTGATTTCTTCCACGGATCCAATACTCATTTTAAAAAAAAAAGTATTGAAGGAATGTGATCGGGAAGACTTACTTCCTTTCTTTTAAGCATATCTAATTAAGCATGTCTAATTTACACCACACAATCCATCTCACAAATGAGAGTGAAAGAACATGAGCAGGACTCAAAATAACAGAATAACAGAGTTGGAAAGCACTTTGGAGGTCCTCTAATCCAGGGGTCGGCAACCTTAAACACTCAAAGGGGCACAAAGGTCCTAACCGGAAGCCCCCGTTCAATTCTGGAGCCAACCGAAAGTCCGGTTCCCTCATCATAGTGTCTCCTCCTAGCAAGGCATCCTTTTTCCTCTACCTGTCCTAACCGAAAGCCCTATCAATTGTGGAGCTGACCAGCAACAGGGAGCCACAGCAGAGGGATGAAAGAGCTGCACGCGGCTCCAGAGCCACAGGTTGCTGACTCCTACTTTAGTCCAACCTCCTGCTCAAGCAGGAAACCCTATACCAGTGATGGTTAACCTTTCCGCTGTCGTGTGCCAAAAGCAGGGGGAGTGCAGGGGGGTCGTGCATGTGTGTGCCCACACCCATAATTCAATGTTCCCCAAGCCCCACCCCCCCTGTGCATGTGCATGCGCCCCACCTGGGTTTCCCCCACTTTTGGCACATGATGGCAAAAAGGTTACTAGTGGGCCCAATAGGCCCATTTTTTGCCGTCCCCAGGCTCCAGAGGCTTTTTTGGAGCCTGGGGAGACTTTTTTGGAGCCTGGGGAGGGCAAAAACAGCCTTCCCCACCCCCCTGGAGGCCCTCTGGAGGCCGGAAACAGCCTATTTCCCGACTTCCAGTGGGCCCGGAAGGCTCAAAAATCAGCTGGCTAGTGTGCTGGAGCTGACCTCGGGCAATGCTCACGTGCCCACAGATATGGGTCCGCGTTCCACAGGTGGCACGCGTGCCATAGGTTCGCCATCACGGCCCTATATCATTTCAGACAAATGGTTGTCCAATCTCTTTTTGAAAGCCTCCAGTGACAGACCACCCACAAATTCTGGAGGCAAGTCCTTCCACCGATTAATTATTCTCACTGTCATGAAGTTTACGACCACCATTGCTCCTTGAAATTCCATTGCTAAGCAAGGCGATTGTTAACTGAGTTAAGCGAGCCAGGTCCGATTTTAACTCTCATAATTACGTTCAGTTGATAAATACTGGAATTTTGACCACATGAATGTGGGGATGCTATGATGGTCGTGTGAGAAATGGCCATAAGTCACTTTTCTCAGTGCTAGTGTAGGAGCTTTGTAGTACAGTGGTTTAAAGCACCCTGTTATTAAGACCAGCTGCCTGCAATTACTGCAGGTTCGAATCTCGCCAGGCTCAAGGTTGACTCAGCCTTCCATCCTTTCTAAGGTAGGTAAATTGAGGACCCAGTTGTGGGGGCAATAAGCTGACTTTGTATAAATATACAAAAAGGATGAAGGTTATTGCTTAGCACATTGTAAGCTGCCCTGAGTCTCCGGAAAAGGGCGGCATATAAATCAAATAAAAAAAAAATTCAAACAGTCACTAAACGAATGACTGTAAGTCAAGAACTACCTCTAATTACCAACCGGTAGTATTTTTCAGTTTCTACTCAAACACCGACTCTGTCTGGGATCTTGAAATGTGAATGAGTTTTAGAAAACCCAGAAACCCTTACGAAAAAGCAGTGTGTCATTTTACACAATTCTAGAGCTGACAAGCTATTACAGCTTTTCCCATCTACCGGTGATGAACAGCTTAACATTATCCAGAGTCTGCACACATATACTCCGAGAAACAATTAATCTACCATGTAGGATTTGAACGATGAGGTTATAATTGTTCCCATTCCCTGATATAATGTTACTGCCAAACAATCAATATTAAACACAGTGGAGAAATGCCAAATGTCAACAGAGAGAAAGAGACCCCACTGACATACCAGGGAAAACTATTTTCACCCAGAAGACATCAAAAACTCTTAACTAGGCTGAATGGAGACAACACACTCAACTGAAACAAACATTTCGGTCACTCTATTCTCCTAAATTCAGAATTCACTTGACATGCCACAGCCTGGAAAGTAATCGTTCTGTAATCATCCTTTCTTGGACTTTCATTTCGAGACACCCAACAAAAGACCTAAATAGAGAATTATCTTCTCTCTTTCCTTAATGTCAAAGTGTAGGGGAAAAAAATCACTAGAAAAACAAGATGACCTTGGAATCTCTCTAGGCCAGGGGTGGGCAACTGTGGCCCTTTTACAACCTGTGGACTTCAACTCCCAGAATTCCTGAGACAGCTTGGCTGTCTCAGGAATTCTGGGAGTTTTTTGTTTTTGTTTTTTAATTTGATTTATATGCCGCCCTTCTCCGGAGACTCAGGGCGGCTTACAGTGCATTAAGCAATAGCCTTCATACTTTTGTATATTTATACAAAGTCAGCTTATTGCCCCCACAAACTGGGTCCTCAATTTACCTACCTTAGAAAGGATGGAAGGCTGAGTCAACCTTGAGCCTTGAAGTTGAAGTCCACAGGCTGTAAAAGGGCCTGGATAGCTCAACAGACAGAAGCACTGTAATTTAACACCAGCTGTCTGCAATTAAAGTAAAATCGAATCTCGCCAGGCTCAAGGTTGATTCAGCCTTCCATCCTTTCTAAGGTAGGTAAATTGAGGACCCAGTTTGTGGGGGCAATAAGCTGACTTTGTATAAATATACAAAAGTATGAAGGCTATTGCTTAACGCACTGTAAGCCGCTCTGAGTCTCCAGAGAAGGGCGGCATATAAATGAAATTTTAAAAAAAAGGGGGGGCACCCCTGCTCTAGACCTTCAACCCCATCTAAGGTAACAAAAAGGCGCTACAGCACAGGTGAAATGCTCCCGGTTCAGACCGGTTCGGCCAATCCGGTAGCGATTGTGGTGGGTGGTTCGGAGAACAGGTAGCGATGGTGCTGCGAGGCTCCGCCCACCCTCCCAGGTGTTGTTACTTCCTGGTTTTAACCAGTAAGTAATGTGTTTTTTACCCTCTGTGCATGCGCAAAACGTTTTGGGCATGTGCAGAGGGTCCGCGCATGTGATGCGTGCGAGCGAAGTGAGCACACGTGCGGGGCGTGTGCACTTCCAAACCGGTAAGGAAGATAAGTAGATTTCACCTCTGCTCTACAGGTTTTATAATTGTCTCTTCGTAGTGTGAGATACTCATGTTTACATGCACTGCTTTCCGGTGTAATATTTCTCTGCATTTTTAAACATTTTTCTTCAGAAGGAACGGCATTCCTATTATTCATGTTATTTTGTCCTAAAGGAGAAGAACATAAAATAACAGTGTTGGAAGGGACCTTTGAGGTCTTCTAGTCCAACCCCCTGCTTAGGCAGGAAACCCTACACCACTTCTGACAAATAGTTATCCAACATCTTCTTAAAAACTTCCAGTGTTGGAAGTTCATTCATTCACAATTTCTGGAGTCAAGTTGTTCCACTGATTAATTATTCTAACTGTCAGGAAATTTCTCCTTAATTCTAGATTGCTTCTCTCCTTGATTAGTTTCCACCCATTGCTTCTTGTCCTGCCCTCAGGTGCTTTGTAGAATAGCTTGACTATTCTCCAAAGAATAGTCAAATGAAGAGAACTTGATCTCTACCTATGCTAGTTCTAAGATGGATCTCTCTTTAATGATCTTCCACCTATTACAGGTCAACCCCCTTCTTCTCTGTCATAACCCCTCAAATAGATTTCTATCATATCTCCCCTAGTTCTCCTCTTTGTTAGAGAAAACATATCTATTTTATTTATAACGTGGAAGAATGCAAGTACCGTATTTTTTAGACTATAAGATGCACCAAGATTTTGAAGAGAAAAACAAGGGGAAAAATAGTTTTGGCCTCTGTGCATCCAGTTTTTGCCTGCCGTGGCCCCAGGAGCACTCTGCAGGCCTCTGAAACCCTTTGCGCATCCCATTTTTGCAAAAAATGGGCCTGTTTTTGGCCTCCCAAAGCCCCCACACATTGCATTTTTGCCCTCCCCAGTCCCCAGGAGCACTCTTCAGGCCTCCCAAACCCTCTGCACATCCCATTTTTGTGAAAAATGGGCCCGTTTTTGGCAAAAATGGGATGCGCAAGGCAGTGTTTTGGGAGGCCAAGAATGGCTGTATTCGGTGTCTAAGATGCACCAACATTTCCACCCTCTTTTTTGGGGGGGGGAGTGCATCTTGTACTCCAAAAAGTATGGTATCCTATCTTTCATGGGTCAATTGTCTCTCTAGGTTTGGATACTTCAAACCAAACAACATTAAAAATATATCTCAGAACCAACTGTGAATTATTTTCAGGAAAGAAAGAAAAGGCTTTGGATGTTCTGCACAATTTTTGGATCTCAAGCGTGCAACACATTCAAATTCTGCACGAAAGAGCGGAAAACATTTCAAGAATAGGAATAAAAAAGAAACCCTTTAGCTAACTCCATGAAATGTTATTTCTGCAAAAAAAAAAAAAAAAAAGAATGTCCAAACCTGTATGTATCATTACTGTTTTCTTATTTTGAATCTCTGTTTTGTTTTTTGTTTGTCTAATGACTCTGTAATCCCTTGCATCGGGGTGGATTCGGGGCAACTGAATGGAGCTGAGTGTTTGCTGGCCGGATGCCCTTCCTGTCGCCAATGCAGAGTTTGCAGCAGATATTTTCTCATTACGCCCAGAGAGAGAAATATCTGCCACTACCTTATCTGCAAGTAAATACTTAAGTATTTGAATTTGCAGGGAAGTGTAGCGTTCAGCTTTGTACTTAAGAGATTGTTCCTAGATCTGTTTACTCAGAGACTCATTAAAGCGTACAATTTGACTTTGGCTTCAAACCATGTTCCTTTCACGATTTATTAAATCGTTAGTTAGGGAAACATTGTATTCCTCTTTATTTTACTCTGTTACATTTTGTTACATTTTATTTAGCTGTTGTACCAAAAAAAAAAAAAAAAACCTAGTGAAAGTCGATGCCAGTGATAGCTAACCTTTTTGCCATCCCGTGCCAAAAGTGGAAGAGTGTGAGGGGGTCACGCACCCACGTGCCCACACCCGTAATTCTATGCGCCCTGCTCCCTGCGCAAGCGCGCGACTCCCCATGCTCCCCCCACTTTTGGCACGTGATAGCCGGGTGGGCCCGGTAGGCCTGTTTTTTGCTCCCCCCAGGCTCCCCAGGTTCACCCGCCTGAGGAGTGAAAATGGCCTTCCCCACCTCCTGGAGGCCCTCTGGAGGCCAGAAACGGCCCATTTGCCACCTTCCGGTGGGACCGGAAGGCCCGCATTTTGCTCTCTTCAGGCTCCAGAGCCTCTATAGGAGCCTGGTGAGGGTGAAAATAGCCTTCCCCGCCTCCTGGAGGCCCTCTGGAGGCCAGAAACGGCCCATTTGCCACCTTCCGGTGGGACCGGAAGCCCCGCTGTTTGCTCTCTCCAGGCTCCAGAGCCTCTCTAGGAACCTGGGGAGGGTGAAAACAGCCTTCCCCACCACCACCTCAGGCGTTCCGGTTTCTGGCAAAAAAAAAAAAAAAAAAAAACACCTATTAGGGACAATGGATTCAGTTAGTGACCACAATGTTTGCTTAACAACTGCCACAAAAAATGGCCATAAAATCAGGTACAGTCGCATAGTGAGCCATTTAACGGCCATAATTCTGGGCTTAATAATGGTCATAAGTTTAGGACTACCTGCAAAGAGCTTTAGACCATCTTTTCTCTTCCTTCTTGTTCCTCTACCCTTGAATTTACCTGCTTTCCCATGATTATCAGAATAGAATAACAGAGTTGGAAGGGACCTTGGAGGTCTTCTAGTCCAACCCCTTGCTCAGGCAGGGATTCCCTATACCATTTCAGGCAAATGGTTTATTTATTTATTTATTTATTTATTTATTTATTTGATTTGATTTGTATACCGCCCTTCTCAGGGCGGTGAACAGCCGAGATAAAACAGAGCATACAAAATTTAAAAAACAATTTAAAAGGTAATTAAATAATTTCGGCCCACAATTTAAAACAACCCAATTAAAACCAATTTCAAATTAAAACCGAAACGGATGGGATCAAGCCAGCCCGGCTAGGTGAAATAAATGAGTTTTCAGGGCCCGATGAGAAGTTCGGACCTCTGGTATCGTGTATATCTCTAGGGGGAGGTCGTTCCAGAGGGCGGGTGCCGCCACAGAGAAGGCTCTCCCCCTGGGGGTCGCCAGCCGACATTGTCTGGCGGACGGCACCCTGAGGAGGCCCTCTCTGTGCGAGCGTACTGGCCGGTGGGAGGCTATTTGCGGCAGAAGGCGGTCTCGTAGATACCCCGGCCCTAAGCCATGGAGCGCTTTAAAGGTGGTCACCAACACCATCTCTTCTATGAAATATCCAGTGTTGGAACATTCACAACTTCTGGAGGCAAGTCATTATTCTAATGGTGCTCTCTGAGCTTGGTTGTTTTCTTGAAGACGTTTCATGACCCAAACTAGCTAACATCATCATTGGGATTGAAATGGTTACCTAGTTTGGGTCATGAAACACCGGCAAGCTCAGAGAGCACCAAGAATCCCTCATTGCCTTCTGAGCTACAGATATTCTCCTTTATTGTTATTATTCTAATACATTCTCATCTTTTCAAGATCTTCCCCCAACCATCTTTATTAAGGGTGGAGCTCCGCTACGATTGACTTTTACCTGACTAAAAACATGTATTGTTAGAAATTCTTCCTGTTTATGCATCTCAAATCGTTTGTTCTGTTCTTATAATACAATAAATGCCCTAAATTACATCTACCGCTGTATTTAATGGATGTTAATAGCTCGGCCTCCTGGCTACTAAACTCATCAGGATGTTCCCTCTGCTATTATTTCTATGGTTTCCTCTCCTTTGCTTGGATTGTCCTATTGACCTTAAACTTATCATGTACAAACAAGCATTGAAAGGCTTTTCAAAAAAGCAAAAGGAGGCCGTAACAAGGTGATTTAACAGATTAACAGAGTTGGAAGGGATCTTATAGGTCATCTAGTCCAATCCCCCCCCCAATCGAGCAGGAGACCCTACACCATTTCTGACAGATGGCAATCCAATCTTTTCTTGAAAGTCTCAAGTGATGAAGCTCCCACAACTTCCGAAGGCAACATCTGTTCCATTGGTTGATTGTTCTCATTGTCAGAAAGTTCCTCCTCATTTCTAGGTTGAATCTCTCCTTGGTCAGTTTCCATCCATTATTCCTTGTCTGGCCTTTAGGTACTTTGGAAAACAGCTTGACCCGCTCCTCTCTGTGGCAGCCCCTCAAATATTGGAACACTGCTATCATGTCTCCCCTTGTCCTTCTCTTCACTAGACTACTAGTGATTACTAATTCCTGTAACTGTTCTTCATATGTTTTACTCTCCAGTCCCCTAATCATCCTGGTTGCTCTCCTCTGCCCTTTTTCTAGAGTCTCAACATCTTTTTTATAGTGTGGTGACCAAAACTGGATACAGCACTCTAGGTGTGGTTTTACTAAGGCTTTATAGAGTGGTATTAGTACCGCACTTGATCATAATTGTATCCCTCTGTTAATGCAATTTAGGATTGCATTGGCTTTTTTGGCTGCTGCTGCACACTGTTGGCTCATATTTAAATGATTGTCCATTAGGACTCCAAGATCCCTCTTGCAACTACTATTATTGAGCCAGGTACCACCTATTCCATACCTGTGCTAGCTCATATTTAGCTGATTGTCTACTAAGACTCCAAGATCCTTCTCACAGTCACTGCTATTAAGCCTGGTTTCCCCCAGTTTATATGTGTGCTTTTGGTTTTCCTTACCTAAGTGTAGGAAGGAATTTACTTTTCTCTAATATGATATGAATGGTAATTGTGTTTTGCTTTTCCAAATTCCAGAATTTAAAAATCAGGTCGCATCACCAGCTGGGGAATTCTTGAAATCGAAGTCCGTAAAAGTCCTAAAGTTGTCAAGGTTGCACACTCCTGATTTAGAGTACAACACTTGTAAGCTCAGCAGATCTAAGTTTCTGGAGATCTTTAAGTTTGGAGCGGGAATTAGTCAAGAATTTCAAATATTGGTACCATAAATACACTGCAACTAATGATACAGCTCAAGTTTTGATACCATGGTAACTGAAGGTTTCAAATGACCTACAGACTTTTTTTAGATGAATTTTTCTTGTTGTAATAATATATTTAATGAAGTCCCTAGTTAGAAGGTTAATTGGGATGCATGTTTTAGATTTAAATACAAACCGACAGTTAAATCAGAAACCAGAAACTTGTAAATATTTGAATGTCTTTTTCTCTAAATAAAACTTTGGAAGACATCCGATGGTGAATGAATTTCTCTTTCCTGGTCTAAATGTGAATAATTCCCATAGACAGTTTTCTCACCAAAAAAGGAAAGAAGGAAGGAAGGAAGGAGGGAGGGAGGGAGGGAGGGAGGGAGGGAAGGAAGGAAGGAAGGAAGGAAGGAAGGAAGGAAGGAGGGAGGGAGGGAGGGAGGAAGGAAGGAAGGAAGGAAGGAAGGAAGGAAGGAAGGAAGGAAGGAAGGAAGGAAAGAAAGAAAGAAAGAAAGAAAGAAAGAAAGAAAGAAAGAAAGAAAGAACCAAGCAGAATGTAAACGATTTTCTAAATTTCCATCAGATCTGTTGGTAATAAAATATGAGTAAATATTTCTTTTGTAGAAAAATGAGAAATTCTCAAACAATATCTCAAGAGTGTAGTTTTTCTTTGGATTCTTAAACACAAATTCACACAAACACACAAATGCACACACCTTCTACCTTGTTGTGAAATATTCTTTCAATAATCATAAATATAGTATCTATGAATTATACATAATTGGAGTGTGGTTGATTGATTCAGGGATCTAAGATAGCAGGAATTACCAGAAAACAAAATATTTCTCTTAAGTTTTTATATTGCATATAAGAGGCGATGGGAAGCGGAAATCTTCAAGAGAGAACTCAAACTAGAACTTGGTTTATGATCCGGGCCTTTCTTATCTTCCTTTCTCTGCTATTCAACTTTTGCTTTCCAATCAACTGAGCAGTGCAGTAAGGAGAAATCAATGGGGGTGAGATTGATTCTCATTGATTTTTCCCCTTATGATCCTTCCAAAGCTGCTCAACTAATTAGCAAAGAGATAAAACAACATTGATTGGAATTAGGCTCATTCCAATTTCACTCATGCTTCCGAAAGCAAGCAAACTGGGAATTAAGTTGTACTAACTGTGCAAGGGAAGACATAAAACTGTAGGAGGTTACTATTAGGTAGGATTTGTGTGGATTCAGGATGAGGTCAGAGAGTTAAAAAAGTGCTTGCAGTGGGATTTAAATTTAATAAACAACCAAACAAATAAAGCCGTCTTAATTCCAGGTGCTGGGATATGGCCTGGAAATTCAAGGCAAGCTAGCATTTTTCAGCTGACTAAAAAACTGACTAGACATTCACAAGAATAATTAAGATTGGGTTGTGGAGCCATTGGCGCACTCCGAGTCTGGTTGTTTTCTTGCAGACATTCGATTACCCAACTAGGTAACATCATCAGTGCTAGTAGGTAGCAGGGTTTGTTCTCATTTTATGTACTAGTGCAGGGATGGCTAAACTTTTTGCCACCGCGTGCCAAAAGTGGGGGGAGCGTGAGGGGTCGCGCATGCACGTGCCTACACCCATAATTCTATCCGCCACGCCCCCGCGCAAGCGCACGCGACCATCCACGCTCCCCCCCCACTTTTGGCATGTGATGGCCCAGTGGGCCCGGTAGGCCTGTTTTTTGCTCCCCCCAGGCTCCAGAGCCTCTCTAGGAGCCTGCGGAGGGTGAAAAATGGCCTTCCCCACCTCCTGGAGGCCCTCTGGAGGCCAGAAATGGCCCATTTGCCAACTTCCGGTGGGACCGGAAGACCCGCTTTTTGCTGTCTCCCTGCTCCAGAGCCTCTCTAGGAGCCTGGGGAGGGCGAAAACAGCCTTCCCCACCATCACCTCAGGCCCTCCGGAGGCAGGAAACAGCCTGTTTCCCTACTTCTGGGTGGCCCAGAAGGCCCAAAAACCAGCTGGTCAGCACGCGCATGTGCGCCGGAGCTGAGCTCGTGTGCCCACCGATATGGCTCCATGTGCCACCTGTGGCACGCGTGCCATAGGTTCACCACCATCACAGTACTAGTGGCTTGCCCTGTCAATGTTGGTAGATAGACAGATAGACAGATAGACAGATAGATAGACAGATAGACAGATAGACAGATAGACAGATAGACAGACAGAGTGATGGATTGATGGATTGATGGATTGATTAGGACAGGCTTGTCCTAGCGGGATGAGAGGGTTCATCAGGTAGTCTGGATCTATGCCATTAAGGGCTTTTAAGTTCATTACCAACACCTTGAATTGCTGGTCATTTGTCTGAGTTGATTGTGGTATTGCTTATTGCTTGATGGTTGGTCTGCTATTAATCCCGATGTAAATCGGTGCTCCTGAGCTACAAACATTATCTTCTATTTGTCAAATTGGTTTTTCTGATAAACCTTGATTATATGAACAGGGAAAATCAAGCAGGGTAATTTTTGCAGAGAAGCCTCCGTGAGTTGGAGTAGTAAGATTAAAATTGATTTTGCCGATCCGGTTCCCTGGGAAATCTCTTAAACAATTCGATCTTCAGTGAGTGGGAGGGAATGAAAGTTTCGCAAATGTGAAAACGGATCCCACGGCATCCCTAACAAGCTCCAGCAACATGATTTCCAGGTAGAGAATTAAAATGGAATTTTTGTGAGACGGATTTAGCAGCCTCCCGAACGAGAGTGTTATTATTTTCTGTCTCTTGTGAAAGAGGTTAAGAATCAGAAATTTCTCTAAAATATAACAAACGTATGTAGCAAGAAGAGAGGTGTTAGACAATTGTACACACAGTGAAAATGGATGAATGTTAACTTTTCAGCCAGGATGAATGGAGAACTGCCTTAACCATTTAACAGAAATACAAGTAGTCCTTGACTTACAACAGTTTATTTAGTGACTGTTCGAAGTTACAATGACACTGAAAAAAATGACTTATGACCGCTTTTCACACTTATGACCATTGCAGCATCCCCATGGTTACATGATCCAAATTCAGATGCTTGGCCACAGACTCATAATTATGACGGCTGCAGTGTCCTGGAATCGCGTGATCCCCTTTTACGACCGTCTGACAAGCAAAATCAAGGAGGAAGCCAGTTTCACTTAATGACCACGTTCCTAACTTAACAACTGCAGTGTTTCATCTAACAACGGTGGCAAGAAAGGTCGTAAAATGGGATCAAAGCTCACTTAGCAAGCGTCTCACTTAGGAACAAAAATTTGGGAGTCAATTGCGGTCGTAATTTGAGGACTACCTCTATCAGAGCACAGAGGATGGATCTGTCTAGGATGGATCTCTACCATGAAAAGAATTCACATCCCCTAAGAGAAAATTCCAGGTTCTTTTCTTCTACATGACGTGCCGAGGTGGTATTCAGTAGGTTTGGGCTGAACTGGTAGTGGAAATCGCGGGTGGGCTAGCCCATCCACCCCAGCTCTATGCCATGCTTTTTTTAAATTTATTTAAATTTTATTGAAATTTATTATAGTACAATACAATACAATCAGTCAGACAGTGTTACTTTTCTACACAGGTTAGATCGATTCTTCCTTTATGTTTCATAGTTCCAGATTCATATATATATCTTAAGATTTGTATTAACTTTCATCTATTCTTTATTCGGTTAACAATCCACCTGTACCAATCATCCCACACTGTATAATATTCTGAATCCTCTTTTTTGTTTAGTTCTAACGTTAATATGTTCATTTCGGCACATTCTAAAACTTTCTGAATAATATGTTCCTCTGATGGTGTATCCTTTCCTTTCCAATATTGGGCATATGCTATTCTCGCTGCAGTGAGTATATGTATAATTAAATATCTTCTTTTCCCCCCATATTTAGTCTTTAGTATTCCCAGGAGAAATGTTTCAGGTGTCAATACAATTTTTTCATTAGTTGATTCTTGTAGCCAATTTTGTATTTTTCTCCAATACCTCTTCACTTTGGGACAGGACCACCACATATGAAAGAAGGTACCTTGGTGATATCCACACTTCCAACATTTAGGGCTTACATTTGGATAAATTTTTGCTAATCTCGCAGGTGCTAGGTGCCATCTGTATAACATTTTATATTGGTTTTCTTTGTATGTTGCCGCTTTTGTTAATTTATAGTTTCTATTCCAGATCGTTTCCCATTCATCCAAATTTATATTATGTCCAATATTTTTGGCCCATGCTATCATTGGCTCTTTTACTACCTCTTCTGCCCTGTCGAATTCTAATAGATAATTATATAGTCTGGATAATATTTTTTTTTTCTGGGCCTATCAGTAATTTGTCTATGCCATCCTATTTAGGCACATTTTTGAGGCCGGGAGCATGCACGGAAGGCTGGGCGCATGCGTGGACAGGGTGTGTGCGCTCAAATTTACGAACTGGTAGCCCCTGATGCCACCCCTGATGACGTGTCCCAAGATGAGCTCAGCCGTAGATAGCTAAGAACTTTGCTGCTCTTCCCTGTCTTGATCCTCTTTTTCTCGATATATCGTTTGGATGATCTGCTCAATTTTCTGTTGTTCCCAGTGGAAATCTCTTGCCAGGCTTCCGATACCAAAGTAGAGAACTCGGAATTTCATTGCCAGCATCATGAAGACTCAACAGTCTCTGGACATGCTGGTAGCAGCTGCAGAGTCACCGTTTTCACTGAGATACCAGGCTTTGTGTCAAAATAAACATCTTTCCTTTCTCTTACATGGCAGGGTCTTGCTGCACTTTTTAAAAAAATGCCCCTATTTTTACAGGCTCTTCTGAGCATGGTGGTTCTTGTATTACAGTAGTGGCCAAAATCGTGGAAACTTTTTGGGGAAAGTGTATTTTTGAGGTTTGATGGCTAATAACACCACGTTTTTGGGTGGAGTTTCAAGATAATCCTATTCCACTCCTGGAATGGCCTGGGAATAGCCCAGACCTTAACCCAATTCAAAAACTATGGAGCCGACTAAAGAAACTTGTTAGTCAGAAGCAGTGGTGAAATCCAAATTTTTAAATTATTTTTTATTGAAGGCAGGTTGGTAGCCATTGTTTTTTCTGCAGTTCTAATGATCCTCTGAAGTCTGTGTCTGTCTTGTTGGGTTGCAGAACCAAAGCAGACAGTTATAGAGGTGCAGATGACCGACTCCATAATTCCTCTGTAGAACTGGATCAGCAGCTCCTTGGGCAATTTAAGCTTTCTGAGTTGGCGCAGAAAGAACATTCTTTGTTGTGCTTTTTTGATGACGTTTTTGATGTTAGCTGTCCATTTTAGATCTTGCGATATGGTAGAACCTAGAAATTTGAAGGTCTCTACTGTTGATACTGTGTTGTCTAATATTGTGAGAGGTGGAAGTATGGAAGGGTTTCTCCTAAAGTCTACCACCATTTCTACGGTTTTGAGTGTGTTTTTGATTTTTTGGTTTTGAGAGATTCCATGATATCTTACAATAATTTATTTTTATTTAGGACATTTATCGCAGCCCTTCTTGTTTCAAAGCAACTCTGAACTTTGTTTATTTTATAGTAGTGAATTCACGGGTAAACCACTGACTGTTGATAAGTATGAAACTTAAGACTGCTTAGAAACGTAAAGAAAAAGAACTTTCCCCTCCTCCTTTTGTATCTTAGTTTGCAGTTTTAGATTGCATTTTTCCTTTGTTGAGTTTATTTTTTTTAAGACAAAACATTGTTTCATTAGAAAACTTAAAGATATTCAATCATTAAAAAAAAAAAAAGACTTAGACAAAGTAAAGAAAAAGGTTGAAATCTGGAAATGTTCTTTCCGGCTGCTTTACACAGAGGAAACAAGCAGATGAAGGCTGTAGGGCAGAAAATCCTCAACCTCCATTGTTACTGCAGAATATTTGTCAGTGTGTTCTTTTCTTTGTTAGCAATAGCATCTATCTCACAATGTTCTTGAGTCAGTTTACAAATAAAAAGTGCTAACATCCAATTATGCCCAGAACAAAAGCAGCAACGAAATCCCCAGGTTGTGCTTTTAACGTTAAGGAAAAAAACAAGAAATCAGCGAGAAACATCACAGAGAAATCCCCCAGATACAACTCAAACCACCCAAGATCTTTAACAGGGCAGCAAAGGAACAATTGCTTGGGGACCGTGGGACCCAGCCTCAGGGGGCCAAAAAAAGTCAATATGGCAGATGAAATCAGGCAGTTGAAGCCTCACTCCTACCTGCATTGAACATGCAACAAATTAAGAGAGAGAGAGAGAGAGACAAAGACAGACAGACAGACAGACAGACACAGACAGACAGACACACAGAGAGAGACAGAGACAGAGAGAGACAGAGAGACAGACAGAGAAAGACAGAGACAGAAAAACAAAGAGAGAGAGACACAGAAAGAGATACAGAGAGAGACATAGAGAGACAGAAACAGAGAGACAGTGAGAGAGACGCAGAGAGAGACACACAGAGAGACAGAGACAGAGACAGAGACAGAGAGACAGAGAGACACACACAGAGAGAGACAGAGACAGAAATAGAGACAGAGACAGAGACAGAGATAGAGACAGAGACAGAGAGAGACAGAGACAGAGAGACAAAGAGAGAGACATAGAGAGACAGAAACAGAGAGAGAGACAGACAGACAGACAGAGACAGAGACAGATAGGCAGAGACAGAGTGACAGAGAGAGAGAGAAGAGAAAAGAAAAGAAAGAGAGACACAGAGAGAGACACAGAGAGAGACAGAGAGAGACAGAGAGACAGAGTGACAGAGAGACACACAGAGAGAGACACAGAGAGAGACATAGAGAGACAGAGAGACAGAGTGACAGAGAGACACACACAGAGAGAGTGACAAAGAGAGAGAGACAGAGACAGAGAGAGACAGAAAAATAGGCAGAGACAGAGTTACAGAGAGAGACAGAGAGACACAGAGAGAAAGAGAGAGAGAGAGAGAGAGACAGAGACAGAGACAGAGACAGAGACAGAGACAGAGAGACAGAGAGAGAGAGAGACAGAGAGAGAGAGACAGAGAGAGAGAGAGCTAGCTAGCTCTTTGAGTGTGAGGGGATATATGTCACACCGCTCAATTTTATTGGTCTCCTTTCCTGGCACCCCCTGGAGAGAGATCCCATGGAAAAATCTCTTCAAAAATATAATTCACCATTCAAAGTGTGTGCTCATGGAATATAGATGGCAGGTTAATATTTTAAGACATAATTTTTAAAAGTTACAATATTTAAGAATTATTCCTATAGGTTTATTTATATTTCACCTTTATTTTATTCACAAATAACTAAAGGAGGCAAACAGCTCCAACGAACCTTCCTCCTCCAATTTTCCCTACCACACAACAACCCTGTGTGAGGTGAGTTGGGCTGAGAGCAGGGGTGAAATTCAGCTGGTTCTATCCAGCTTGGGTGAACCGGTAGCGGCGGCTGCGAGAGGCTCTGCCCACCCGCGTGGACGTCATGACGTCGCTTTTTTGCAACATTTTCAGCCTCTGCACACGCGGCATGCACACATTTGAGAACCAATAGGGAAGGTAAGTGAATTTCACCCCGGGCTGAGAGAGATTGACTGGCCCAAAGTCACCCAGCCTGCTTTCACGGCTAAAATGGGATTAGAACTCACAGTCTCCTGGTGACTGGAGCAAAGTCACCCAGGTGGCTTTTATGCCTAAGGTGAGACTAGATCTCACAGTCTCCTGGTGATTTGGCCAACGTCACCTAGCTGGCTTTCGTGGCTAAGGCGGGGCTAGAACTCATGATCTCAAAAAAGCACAGCAAAGAATGTTCTTTCTGCGCCAACTCAGAAAGCTCAAACTGCCCAAGGAGCTGCTGATCCAGTTCTACAGAGGAATTATGGAGTCTGTCATCTGCACCTCTATAACTGTCTGGTTTGGTTCTGCAACCCAACAAGACAGACACAGACTTCATAGGATAATTAGAACTGCAGAAAAAACAATTGCTACCAACCTGCCTTCCATTGAGGACCTGTATACTGCACGAGTCAAAAAGAGTGCTGGGAAAATATTTACAGACCCCTCACATCCTGGATGTAAACTGTTTCAGCTCCTACCCTCAAAACGACGCTATAGAGCTCTGCACACCAGAACAACTAGACACAAGGACAGTTTTTTCCCAAGCGGCATCACTCTGTTAAACAAATAATTCCCTCAACACTGTCAAATTAGTTATTAAGTCTGCATTACTATTAATCTTCTCATCGTTCCTATCACCCATCTCCTTCCACTTATGTCTGTATGACTGTAACTTTGTTGCTGGTATCCTTACGATTTATATTGACTGTTTCCTAATATGATTTGATTGCTTATTTGTACCCTATGACTATCATTAAGTGTTGTACCTTATGATTCTTGACGAATGTATCTTTTCTTTTATGTACATTGAGAGCATATGCACCAAGACAAATTCTTTGTGTGTCCAATCACACTTGGCCAATAAAGAATTCTATTCTATTCTATTCTATTCTATTCTATTCTATTCTATTCTATTCTATTCTATTCTATTCTATTCTATTCTATTCTATTCTATTCTACTCTACTCTACTCTACTCTACTCTACTCTACTCTACTCTACTCTACTCTACTCTATTCTTTCTAGTCTGGTGCCTTAACCATTAGACCATTTGAAGTTTGTCCCACATACTGGTGTTTACTGGATCTCAGTGATAGAAGGAAGTAGGGATAAAAGCAACACTATTACCACCACCCTGGAACAGAAACCAAACAAAGAAGAATTTCAGGAGAAAATATTTAATTTAAATTTATGTAATATATTCAGTTGGGTCTCACAACTGGTGACAGTTTCTCAGAAAATTTAAGTAGGGTTCAGCCTTTCTAGGATTTCACCAGAACATCCCACAGCCTCTAATTTAGATTGGGAAATTGAGGAAAATAAAAAAAAGGAGTAAAATGATCACTAATGTGAATAAAACAATCTTTGATTTGGGGAGCTTTTCTTTTCTTTCATTGAGAATGATCTGGGGGAGAGTTTGGTGCCATCTGAGCTTGGTGTTTTTCTTGTAGATGTTTCATTACCAAACTAAGTAACATCATCAGTGCTAGCATGATGAAAAGTGTATGAAAGAAAGTTATGAATAGACTCAACCAGGATCGCAGAGCATCCTCCGAAACAGAAGCTACAACAAATCCTAAATCAGTTCATTAAAGTAACCCGAAGACAACACAGCAAATTGTAAATGAAGGATGTGTAGCTGTTTGCTAATTACAACACTCAGAAGAATGAGTATCTGGGTTTGAGGAAGTACCATATATTTACTGATAATATTTATTTATTTATTTATTTATTTATTTATTTATTTATTTATTTATTTATTTATTTATTTATTTATTTATTGGTTCGATTTATATGCCGCCCTTCTCCGGAGACTCAGGGCGATTTACAATACGTTAAGCAATAGCCTTCATACTTTTGTATATATCTGCTTAGTAGGGCTTTTGCCCCCCCCCAGCGGTGTTCTTTTTTTATACAAAGTCAGCTTATTGCCCCCACAATCCGGGTCCTCATTTTACCTACCTCGGAAGGATGGAAGGCTGAGTCAACCTTGAGCCTGGTGAGATTTGAACTTGCAGTAATTGCAGGCAGCCGGTGCTACTTAATCCTTACTTCTGGTTTGTTATGTCCTCTACGTGACCCACTGAGGATTTTTCTTTTGTCATTCTATCACTTGTAGGCACCATTAGATATTAATATATGAAATGACCTAATGTTTAGACATGTTGTAATTTTAGAGCCTATTTCCATCTTTCCGATTGTCAAATCAAGGCTTGTGTAAAATGCATTATTTAATTCCCTCTATCATTTTACACCGCATTTCTGCAAATAGCTGCATGGGGTTGACTTATCACAATTGAATTCACGGCAGGGAATATAATAGTTTTTGTCCTAATAGCCACCTTTGGTGAGATTTGGGGTATCTTAAATCTCAGAAAATTAAATTGCTTGTACACAGACATAAACACACGTCACATACAATCGCAACTCTCCAATACAACAGCCAAAAAAGGCAACTAAACATTGGTGAAATGATTACTATCACAAATGGGGAGGGAGAAACCCTCTCTTTCTGCAATAAACACATATATTCTGTTCAATTAAGTTTTAAATACCAGCTCTTTGACACTTACCTACCAGAAGAAATATGCTAAAATTTATCTGAAATGTCAGGCAGATTACATATGTGTTTTCATTGAGGGGGAGAAAGGATAATAACCAGTGGTGGGATTCAGCTGGTTCTGTCCGGTTTGGGTGAACTGGTAGTGCCGACTGTGGTAAGCCCCGCCTACCTGCTCAGACGTAATGATGTCCTACCATGTTTCCCCAAAAATAAGGCCGGGTATTATATTAATTTTTGCTCCAAAAGACACATTAGGGCTTATTTTCTGGTTAGGTCTTATTTTGGGGGGGGATACGGTACTAAATGCACCCATCTGGCTGACAATCGTAACTGGGGCTTATTTTGGGGGTAGGGCTTATATTACCAGCATCCTGAAAAATCATGCTAGGACTTATTTTCCAGTTGGGTCTTATTTTTTGGGAAATACGGTACTAAATGCACCCATCTGGCTGACAATCGTAACTGGGGCTTATTTTGGGGGTAGGGCTTATATTACCAGCATCCTGAAAAATCATGCTAGGACTTATTTTCCAGTTGGGTCTTATTTTTTGGGAAATACGGTACTAAATGCATCCATCTGCCTGACAATTGTAACTGGGGCTTATTTTGGGGGTAGGGCTTATATTACGAGCATCCTGAAAAATCATGCTAGGACTTATTTTCCGGTTGGGTCTTATTTTTTGGGAAATACGGTACTAAATGCATCCATCTGGCTGACAATTGTAACTGGGGCTTATTTTGGGGGTAGGGCTTATATTACGAGCATCCTGAAAAATCATGCTAGGACTTATTTTCCAGTTGGGTCTTATTTTTTGGGAAATACGGTACTAAATGCATCCATCTGGCTGACAATCGTAACTGGGGCTTATTTTGGGGGTAGGGCTTATATATTACGAGCATCCTGAAAAATCATGCTAGGACTTATTTTCCGGTTGGGTCTTATTTTTTGGGAAATACGGTACTAAATGCATCCATCTGGCTGACAATCGTAACTGGGGCTTATTTTGGGGGTAGGGCTTATATATTACGAGCATCCTGAAAAATCACACTAGGACTTATTTTCTGGTTGGGTCTTATTTTTGGGGAAACAGGGTATTTAGCCATATTTTAGAGGCTGTGTGCATGCACGAAATGTGCGCACGCAAGCAAAGGGCATGCACAGAAGGCCGAGCATGTGTGGAAGGTGCGTGTGCTTACATTTACGAACTGGTAGGGTAGGGAAGGTAAGTGAATCCCACCGCTGATAATAACATTATCATTTATTTATCAATTTAATATTTAATATTTGTATTTCAGTTTTCATGAAGCTTATAAGCCACCCAATATCTCAGTTATTGAGATGGCAGGAATATTCATTTAAATAAAAATAAACAAATTAAATTAATATCCACATTTTAATTTTTTAACAAATTAAAAAAAAACTATTCATATTTGCAATCATTCTGCGCTTTGGCAAAATGTATTCCTTTTCAGCATACAATCCATGAAACCCCAAAGTAAATTACGAGTACCTTACATTTCTTTGACCTTAAATTTTTCAATTTGACCTATCCCCATTTTTTATTTGTTTGTCAGCTTTTTGGTCAGTTTAGTTTATACCCTGCCTCTCAAATAAAGGAATGAATAAAGGTGTCAGGTTTCGGTGCTATCTTAAATAAGGTTCATTTTCAAGCGCAATCTCTCTAATGACTCATTTTTATTTAAGAACATAAAAAGCCGACATTCCTGATTTCATTTTTGCAGCCAAACTGGCCCCTCCTTCCAACCCCCTCCTCTTCCGCTCTCCAACCCCAATGTCCCATTGGCCATCATGCAGATCCATCTCTACCTCCCAGCACGTTCTTTTCACAGGAATGTAGCCCCCACCCTCGTCTCCCAGGAAACACTATCTGTACATACAAAACTAGGTAAAAGTTCATCTTGTTATGTCAGCGCTGGAAGAGAGCCTAATTTGGAACGCTGACATCCGGCCCCTCTTCCTTCACTTCTGCGACATCACCTATCCCATAGGGAAAACACAACAAGATTAGTCTCATCAGCCCCTCCCCGGCTGTGCACCCCCCCCTCCCGGCTTTCCCGGGTGGTCTGCATGGAATTTTGCTATAAGGCGATCAGCTTGGATGTTAGCGCTCTTCACCCAAGAAGCCTCTGACAATGGGTAACCCTTCCATTTAATTAAGTACTGGAGGCGCCTCCTGTGCCATCTTGAATCAAGAATCCGCTGCACCTCGTAGTGCGTTTGGCCCCCAACAACCAGGGGCCCAGGGGGTTCATGTGGAGTTGGCCTTAAAGTAGACCCCACTACAGGTTTTAGAAGGCTACTGTGAAAAACGGGGTGAATTTTCCCCAAAAGCCGTGGCAACTGCAATTGCACTGTAACGGGGTTGATTATTTTTATTATAGGAAATGGTCCTATAAATTTTGGGCCCAATTTCCTGCTCGGGAGTCTAAGTCTCAAGTACTTGGTGGAGAGGTAAACTTTCTCTCCCAGCTGAAATGGTCTTTGGGGAGTTCGGTGCTTGTCTGCTTGGTCCTTATAAGATTGAGCCGCCTTTGCCAGCGCCCTCTTAACATTTTCCCAAGTTTGTCTCAACATTGCCATCCAGTCGGTCAAACTGACTGAGGAAGGGGGCTCCCTCGGGTATTCTGGCATGGGAACAAAATCCATGCCACTCACTATTTTGAACGGGGTTAGCCCCGTGCTGCTGTGGACAGCATTATTATATGCAACCTCCGCAAAAGATAGGAGGTCTGCCCAATTGGACTGCTGGTAGTCGACGTAGCATCTTAAATACTGTTCTATCATAGCGTTCAGTCTTTCTGCCCCCCCATTGGTGCTCGGGTGAAATGCTGAGCTGAGCCCTTGGGATGAACCTATGGATCATAGAAACTCCCTCCAGAACTTTGCTGTGAACTGAACCCCTCTGTCGGAAATGATTCTCCTGGGGACTCCATGTAGATGGTAAATGTGTTTCAGGAACAGTTTGGATAACTGACGGGCTGAAGGCAGTCCACTACAAGGTATGAAGTGTGCCTGTTTGGAGAATAAGTCTATTACAGTCCAGATCACTGTATTTCCACTGCTCCTCGGTAGGTCTACTATAAAGTCCATTGCAATCTCCTCCCATGGTCTTGTTGGCTCAGCTACTGGTTGCAACAATCCAGGTGGGCACCCTGGCCTTGTCTTCATCGTGGCACAAATGGTGCAGCTTTTTACATAACTGTCTACGTCCTTTCTCATGTGTGGCCACCAGAACTGCCTTCGTACTAGGTGCAGAGTCTTTAGGAACCCGAAGTGTCCTGCTGGTTTAACGTCGTGGCTCCTCTTGAGAATCAGGATGCGTAAACTCTGTGGGACATAGAGTTTTGTCCCCCTCCATGCTAGTTCATCTCTTTTTGTCAAGAGATGTTGATTGTCCCGATACCAGGGGTCGGTCAGCGTTTCATTTTTTAATTTTGCAGTTAAGTCACTTGCAAGTTGGCCTTGCTGGTCACGTCGTTGCCGTCTGGTGATCACTTGGGCCGCAGCTTGGGTGGAGGGGATGATGGCATTCACTACCTGCTCCCGCTCACTGTTGTATTGGGGCATCCGGGAGAGGGCATCAGCCAGGAAATTTCTCCCTCCTGGGATGTGCTTAAGCTTGAAATTGAAACGATTGAAGTATTGTGCCCACCGCACTTGCCTGGGCGACAGTTTTCATGGGGTTTTTAGAGCCTCTAGGTTTTTATGATCAGTCCAGACTTCAAATGGTTTCTGGCCTCCCTCTAGAAGGTGCCGCCAGGTCAACAAGGCCCACCTTACTGCAAACGCTTCCTTCTCCCACGCCGCCCATCGCCTCTCCGTATCGGTGAGTTTGCGGGAGGTGTAGGCGCAGGGTTGTAGATCACCTTGGTTGTTCTTTTGGAGTAACACGGCTCCTACTGCCACATCACTTGCGTCTGCTTGGATGACAAAAGGCTGTTCCGGATCCGGGTGTTTTAAGACAGGTTCTTTCGCGAACAGTCCTTTTAGCATCTCAAATGCCTGTTGGCAGGTCAGGTCCCACTGTAGGGGTTGTCCCGGGTGAGGTTTCATCGCTGGGCTTCCTGTCTTTAGGAGGTCCGTCAAAGGTTTGGCAATCTTCGCGAACGAGGGGATGAATTGTCTGTAGAAGTTCGCAAAGCCTAGAAAACTTTGCAGTTGTCTGCGGGTGCGAGGGGGCTGCCATTGTAGAACTGATTGGACCTTGGCTGGGTCCATCTCTATCCCCTCATTTGATACTCGGTAGCCCAGGTAGTCTAGCCGTGATTGGTGGAAATCGCATTTTGGCAGTTTGACATATAGGTTTGCCCGTAGCAGTTTTTTCAGTACTTGACGGACGAGGTGTATGTGTTCGTCTATGGTCTCCGTGTAGATAAGAATATCATCCAGGTAGACGAAGACCCCTTTGTAAAGGTGTTCATGTAAGACTTCGTTTATTAACTGCATGAATACTGCCGGGGCTCCTTGCAATCCAAAAGGCATTACTTTAAACTGGAAACTACCCAGGGGGCAGTTGAATGCTGTTTTCCATTCATCTCCTGCCTTTATGCGTACTCGGTAATAAACTTCTCGAAGGTCTAGTTTGGTGAAAACCTTCCCTTTAGCTAGGTGGGCTAACATGTCTTTCATGAGGGGGAGGGGGTACAAGTTGTGTATGCAAACAGCGTTGATACTTCGAAAGTCGACTACCAGTCTCATGGAGCCGTCCTTTTTCTCTTTAAACATGACCGGCACCGCTACCCTTGGTTTCACTGGCTCAATAAATCCCCTTTGTAAGTTTTTGTCTATGTAGTCCCGCATTTCCTGCATTTCTCGGGGCATCATGGCATACATTTTAGGTTTGGGTAGTTTCGCTCCTGGGATAATCTCGATGGCACAATCGGTCTCGTGGTGGGGGGGGCAGAATGTCACACTCGGCCTCGCTGAATACCCCCGCAAGGTCTTGGTACTCCCTTGGGATCTGGTTTGCGTTACAAGCGGTGGTGGGTGCGGCTGCCAATTGCTTTGCTGCACCTTCTGGGAGGGACCCTTGTGTTGGTGGTGTTTTCTTCTGTAGTGGAGGGCTGCTTTGGGGTTTCAGCGTGGGAGGGAATTCTTCTGGTCGGGGCGGCAGGGGTTGGGGCCCCTTTGCTATTCTCAGCCTGCGGGTTCCCTCTTGCCACCAAATGATTGGGCCCCATTTGTCGAGCCATGAGAGTCCCAATATGACTGGTTCTGTCATCTTGGGGGCTATTATGAAGCGGATCGTCTCCCAGTGATCTGCGAGTTCTAGTCTCACGGGTTCAGTCAAGTGTGTGGTGTACGTTCCTCCCACTAGGGACCCATCAACTTGCTCGAAGCGAATTGGTTGTTTGAGCTGTTTAGCTCGGATTCCCAATTTTAGAACTGTGGGTAGGTTGATTAGGCACCGTGTGCTACCCGAGTCTATTAGGGCTTGGAAAGTCTCTTGGGCCCCTGTTTTGGGGGCTGTTAGGCGTATGGGGAAAAGAAAAGGATGGACGGGTCCACTCACCATCGGGTCATCCTCGCCTTCGTCTTCTATGTCATAGGGTTTGGGGGACTGATCTCCCTCCACTGGGATTCCTCTGGTTTCGGTCAGATGAGCGAAAAACTCAGGGATTTGGGGAGCTTCCCGCGGTACGTGGGTGACGCGCTTGGGCCCTCGTTCCGGTCGTGCTTTGGGCGGTGGAGCTGGTCCCGGTCTAGGCGTTCCACATCTTGCTGCTATGTGGCCGCTTCCTCCACATCTGTAGCATTTCAGTGGGCTCTGTGGGGCAGTTGGTCTGTAGGAGGGCTGTGATGTTGGGGTTTCTTGTCTGTTGAGTGGCCCCTGGTCTGGTCGGCCTCTCTCCTTTTCCTCTGGTGGTTTTGACATGTCACTCCCCCGCAGCCCTCTGTCGACTTTTATCGCTACCCGGAACCATTCAGCGAGTCGGTTTGGGATGTCACGATAGGCAGTCACTTGGGAAATTCTTTTATCTAGGCTTGTTCTAAAAAAATACACCAGCAATCGCTCTGGTAGGGGAGGCAGTGTCCCAATGACTCTCCTGAATTCACGGATATGCTCTCTGATAGGCTTCCCCCTCTGCATTAGGTTTCTGAGCTCGTCTTCCACATAGGGGTCCTCCTCCTCCTCCTCATAACGGGCTCTCAATAGTTGCAAGAACCCATCCGCATTTTGTAGCTGGGGGGCCCTGTATTTGTAGAGTGATGCTGACCACCTCTTTGCTTCTCCCTCCAGCCCTTCCGAGATAGCATTCACTAGGGCTCTGGGGAAAGGGTAGAGGTGTCCAAACCGCTCTATGTATATCTCAGCTGAATCGAGGAATTGGGCGAGGTTGTCTGGTACACCATCGAACTTCCCTCTGAACTGGGGTGGTTCCTCCCTCTCTGCCCTCTCCTCTCTGCGCTGAGCTCTGGAGGGCCAGCCTTGGTGTTGGTAGTCCTCTGCCTCGTCTCTCATCCTGGGGTGGGGAGGTGCTGCCTTGTCTGGGCTTCACTGCCATTCCCATCCCCAGCTCGCCCTTCCCAATTCACTTAGGGGTTTTTCTTTATCTTTTACCTTTGTATTTTCCAAGTTGGCTGGAATCACGACCGCTTCTGCTCCTCCCGTTTCTTGAAGCAGGCTTTCCTCCGAGAGCTTGGCTTCAGCCATAGTCCGTCCGACCAGATGTCTGGGAGGGAACGGGATGATTTAAACTCAGCCAGCCTGGATTTGGAGGAGAGTTTGGCTGTCTGTCAGGTTTCGGTGCTATCTTAAATAAGGTTCATTTTCAAGCGCAATCTCTCTAATGACTCATTTTTATTTAAGAACATAAAAAGCCGACATTCCTGATTTCATTTTTGCAGCCAAACTGGCCCCTCCTTCCAACCCCCTCCTCTTCCGCTCTCCAACCCCAATGTCCCATTGGCCATCATGCAGATCCATCTCTACCTCCCGGCACGTTCTTTTCACAGGAATGTAGCCCCCACCCTCGTCTCCCAGGAAACACTATCTGTACATACAAAACTAGGTAAAAGTTCATCTTGTTATGTCAGCGCTGGAAGAGAGCCTAATTTGGAATGCTGACAAAAGGAAGGATAACCTGTACACTACATATTTATCTCTAATAATATCATTAAGCCACCTGGAGTCACCATGAGTTAGTTGGGCAGCCATATAAATTTTCTTAACAAATAAATAAACAATAATCCTTAGCTCAAAAATAATCCAGTAGGATATACTGTATTTTTATAAGTATAAGATGCACTTTTTCACCCTTAAAAGAGGCTGAAAATTTAGGTGCTTCTTATACTCCAAATGTAGCTTTTTTGAAGCATTTTTTCAACCCTAACGAGGTGCTAGTGAGTGAAGAGATCTTCCGCGCTTGCTTTTCTTATTGCTTCTCTCTCCAAAGATCAGCTGTGCTTTAGAAGCTGTTTTTTATCTCCAATCAGGGGATAAAAAGCATGCAGGTGTGCTCAAAACCAGCGAACTAATGTGCTGAAGCTGACCAGATTAAGGATATTAGCCAGATGAATATCTGGTAGGCAGATTCCCCCCCACCATTTTCCTCCCCAAAAACTAAGCTGTGTCTTATACTCCAAAATACATGATATTTAAGATCTGAATGTTTTGTTCTCTTCATTGGTTCCCTCTTCTTTTTAAAGATCCAAGCTGTTTTTGATGCATGAGATATCTGCATATATCCAGAGGTGGGATTCACTTACCTTCCCTACCGGTTTGCAAACGTGAGTGCATGGCCTTTTGTGCATGTACAGTACTCACACATTACATCCGGGCAGGTGGGCGGAGCCTCCCACAGTCGTTGCTACCAATTCGCCCAATCTGGAGCGAACCGGCTGAATCCCACCACTGCATATATCCTAATCTAATCTAATCATAATCATAAATTTATTTGTCAAGCATATATAAAATAACAGGTAAAACTAGAAACATAATCTGAATACATGAAAAGAGTAATTAAAAAGGAATATTAGGACAGGAATGGTAATCACGCTGGTGCACTTATGCACGCCCCTTCTAAATGAGCCCTCAATCTAAATGAGATCGTAGCCTGAGGCCATGAGAGAGGTCACCCATACCTCATTCTCTTGATTGCTTAACTATCTATACTGTGGCCATGAATAAACCTTCTCTGTGATCCTTACATTCTATCTCTGAGCTATGGTTCCTCCAAATTTTTGAGACACTGCAAAACATAATTGGGAAGTTAAATAACAGCATTTGCAGAATGCAGAATAACAGAACTGGAAGGGACATTACAGATTCTACTCCAGCCCCTATAACATTCTGGATAAATAGTTGTCCAATCTCTTCTTCTTAAAAACTCCAGTGATGGAGCATCCACAACTTCTGAAGGCAAGCATTCTACTTAGTAATTGTTCTCACTGTCAGGAAAATTCTCCTTAATTTCAGGTTGGATCTCTCCAGGGGTGAAATGCAGCAGGTTCTGACAGGTTCTGGAAAACCAGTAGCGGAAATTTTGAGCAGTTCAGAGAACCAGGAAATACCACCTCTGGCTGGCCCCAGAGAGGGGTGGGAATGGAGATTTTTATTATTTATTTATTTATTTTTATTTTTATTATTAGAACTTCTATACCGCCCTTCTCCTTTCGGACTCAGGGCGGTGAACAGCCAAAATAAAAAACATTTATACATAAAGTACAATTAAAAAATAGATTTAAAATAATTAGATAAATTTGGCCCGTAGTTTAAAATTTATCAATTTAAAATCCGTATCATTTTGCAATATCCTTCCCCCTGGAGTGAGGAGGGAATGGTGATTTTGCAGTATCCTTCCCCCTGCCACGCCCATAGAACCGGTAGTAAAAAAATTTGGATTTCACCACTGGATCTCTCTCTGATTAGCTTCCATCCATTACTTCTTGACCTGTCCTCAGGTGCTTTGGACAATAAGTTGACTCCTCTTCTCTGGGACATCCCCTTAAATATTGGAGTTGGAAGGGACCTTGGAGATCTACTAGTTCAACCTCCTGCTCAAGAAGAAAACCCTATTCTATTTCAGACAAATGGTTGTCCGATCTCTTCTTAAAAACCTCCAATATTGGAGTACCCACAACTTGTGAAGATTAGCTGTTCCACTGATTATTATTCTGACTGTCAGGAAATTTCTCCTTATTTCTAGGTTGGATATTTCCTTGATTAGTTTCCACCCATTGCTTCTTGTCCTGCCTTCAGGTGCTTTGGAGAATAGATTGACTCCCTCTTCTTTCTGGTAGCCCCCAAGATATTGGAACACTGCTTTCATGTCTCTCCTAGTCCTTCTCTTCATTAAACTAGACATACCCAATTCCAGCAACCGTTCTTTATATGTTTTAGCCTCCAGTCCCCTAATCATCTTTGTTGCTCTTCTCTGCATTCTTGCAAGAGTCTCAACATCTTTTTTTGTACCTTGGTGACCAAATCTGAACACAGTATTCCAAGTGTTTTCTTACCAGTGCAGTATAAAGTGATACTAACACTTTGGATATTTCCTTGATTAGTTTCCATCTATTGCTTTTTCTCCTGCCCTCAGGTACTTTGGAGAATAGCTTGACTCCCTCTTCTTTCTGGCAGCCCCTCAAATATTGTAACACTGCTATCATGTCTCCCCTAGTTCTTCTCTTTATTCGACCAGACATTCCAAGTTCCCGCAACTATTCTTTGCAAAGTTTAACCTCCAGTCCCCTAATCCTCTTTGTTGCTCTTCTCTGCACTCTTCCTAGAGTCTCCACATTTTTTTACATCGTGGTGACCAACATTGGATGCAATATTCCAAGTGTGGCCTTACCAAGTCATGATTGATTCTATTACTCTGTTGATGCAGTCTAGGATTGCATTGGCTTTTTTTTTGGCATTGAGATCATTTTAGTTCCAGGGCTGGTGAAAGTTTTTAGTCTTGGTTGCCAGAGAAGTAATTTTGCCGTTGCAGTGATATTTCTTTTCTTTCTCTCTTTTTCTTAGCCAATCTAGACAAGAATTGTCAATTTATTATTTTGCAAGCTAAATATAACTCTAAGCCATTAACCTTATGTAATGCACGTTATTATGATTTCAGGGGGGAAATTTTTCCTTAACTTTAATTCATTACCTGGATTGAGCTTCTTTCCTATAATTGGGGAGATATACAAGTAAGCATGGCCTCTTCGTTAGACCCTGTTTTGCCATCCAGAGACTGTGGGAGATCATAAAGCTACTTTTGTGCTGAGAAAGCTTTGCCAACAGGTGGGGAGAGGCAATTAAATACTTCCTTGAATACAAAGACCACCGACATCTCTTAACGAATTGCCTCATCTTTTTTCCCTTGAATTTTATCTTGCAGTCAAAGGAATATTGCAGTGATGGCTAACCTTTTTCTCGTCGTATGCCGAAAGTGTGCCCCCCGCCCCCTGTGCATGCGTGTGGGTCTCCCACATACACCCCACCCCCCGTACATCCCAAAAATCGGCTGGCCAGAGGGAGGCGAGTGCATGCTTGCGCGGTGGAACTGAACTGGGCGATGGCTCGCGTGCCCACAGAGAATACTCTTCGTGCCAGCTGTGGCATGCGTGCCATAGGTTTACCATCACAGGAATATTGTCTTGTTTGAGGGAAGAATTTTTGGACTGGAATCCAAAAGAGAATCCCCTTTTCTCATCTCCTGCATTGGGGAGAGGGATGGAGATAGGGAAGGGGGGAGGAAGAGAGAACAAGAGAAAGGGAGGGATGGAGAGAAAGGGAGGAAGGGAGCAAGAGAGAGGTGGAGAGAGAGAAAGAGAGAGAGGAAAAACAATTTCAAATAATTCTGTGGTTAAGTCTCGGTTTCAATCCTGATGGAAGATTTTCAGGGCACCCACCCTTCGTAACGGGAGATCGCTCCTCTCCCCGTCACCCCTGGATGCTCCCCTCACTACTGCTGTCCCCTCCAAGGACCCGCTTTGCCGTTACAGGCTTCCAAATGCAGAAAAATCAGACAGGGAGAACGGAGTCCAGGTTCCTTGTACCGCACCACCGTAATGTCACCCAGGAAAAAAAATTCAGCAACGGGTTCTCTGCCTGGTTGCTGGGTGGGCATGGCCATGGTGGGTGTGGCCTAGTCGGTCTCCTGCACCATGGCGGGGGGGTGTTTTTGCCTTCCCCAGGCTCCGGAGGCTTTCCTCGAGCCCCTGGGAGGGCGAAAACTGCCTCCCCCAGCTTCCAGGAGGCCCACTTTTCCCCCTCTCCGAGCCTCTGTGTGGGCCCTGCATTTACCTCACATCCAAAACGGGCCACGTGGAGACTCCTGGGAGGGGCAGGGTGGGGTGTGCAGGGCCAGCCAGGGGTAGGATTTGAAGGTTCTCTAAACCAGCCATAATGTTAGCTACGGATTCTCCCGAACCCAGGTGAACCCGTAGCAGCCCACCGCTTTGTTGGTTTGAATTTTTTTAAAAAAACCCTCACATATATGAACATCCAAACAACGGAGGACATTTCTGAAGGGTTGTTTTTTTTTTTTTGCGCTGATTTCCCTTCCATCCATCCACAGACCCGCAAAAACCACTCTGCAGATTTTACTTTGAATATGAAGAATAATATTAAATATTTTCAATTCCTCTGAAGTGTCACTTAAGACAAAAACGCCGTATTTGCTCCAATATTGGGTTTAGCCAGCCAAATGATCCTGTTTTAATGACCTGGAACTTCCATAATTATTTCAGAGTAAAGTTTCTGTGAATCTGTAAAATTGCAAAAATAACCTAGATATGATGGGTATGAATGATGGGTATGCATTTTCCAAAAGTCTTGACTTTTATGAGCCGTGGTAGTACAGTGGTTAGAATGCAGTACTGCAAGCTAGCTCTGCCAACAACCAGGAGTTTGATCCTGACCGGCTCAAGATTGACTCAGCCTTCCATCCTGAGTTCAGTAAAATGAGGACCCAGATTGCTGAAAGCAATATGGTGGCTCTATAAATCACTTAGAGCAAGGGTGTCAAACTCGATTTTATTGAGAGCTGCATCAGGGTTGCATTTGATCTCAAGGTTCAGGGTGGGTGTGGCCAATGTGGGCATGATCATCTTGATGTCACTCATGTTGGGAGTGCCTGCGGTGGCCCAAGTGCCCTGCCAGTGAAAACAGTCTCTCAAGCTCTGTTTTCAGCTGTTTTCAGCCTCCTGCAGCCCTCTGCCAGCAAAAACGGAGTTCAGAAGAGCCATGTGAGGTCCTCTCAAGCTCCATTTTTGCTGGCAGAGGCACCATGGGCTGGTCCTTCACTGTTTCCAGGGTGGCCATATGACCAAGAGCTGCAGTGGCGCAGTGGTTAGAATGCAGTACTGCAGCTAATTCTGCACTCTGACAAATCAGCCATCAATGGACACATAGATATTAACAACATCTACAGACTATGCAAAAGAGACAATCAACCAACCCAAAAGGGAAAAAGATTCCAGCACCTCTCCACCAATAATTCATTTATTTATTTATTTATTTATTTATTTATTTATTTATTTATTTATTTATTTATTTATTTATTTATTATATTAATCATCACTCAGATCAGCACAGATTAACTCCAAGGTTAACACCAGACCAACAATCGAGTAAGCAATACCTCAATCAAGAAACTGCCAAACAAGTCAACAGCAAACAGCCCAACTAAAGAATCTCCAAGACAGCCAACAACAGACAGGCAAGGCAGCAGACTATAAAGTGACAGCAAACAGCGTTCCTGGCTAGCACTGATGATGTTACCTAATCGGGTAATGAAACGTCTGCAAGAAACCAAGCAAGCTCAGAGAACACCAAGGTCCCCTCATAACAACTGCCTTGTTTAGCCAGGGAAAGTCTGATCCCAATTGTGGACATAAGTCAAGGACTAAATGTATTGCTTTATGGAAAGTTATTAGTGTAGAACAGGGGTGTCAAAATTGATTTCTTTGAGGGCCGCATCAGGGTTGTTGTGTTTGACTTTGGGGGGCCAAAGGTGGGCGTGGCCAGGGTGGGTGTGGCCAGCTTGACATCACTTGTGTCAGGGATGCCTGTGGTGGCCCGAAGGCTCTGCCAATGAAAACGGGCTCCCGAGCTCCATTTTTGGCTGGGACGGCCTCCGGCAACCCTCTGTCAGTGATAATGGGGCTCGGGAGGGGCATGCGTGGCCCTCACAAGCTCTGTTTTCAGCTAGGATGGCCTCCTGCAGCCCTCAGCCAGTGAAAACGGAGCACGCAGCCCTCCCAAGCTCCGTTTTTGCTGGCAGAGGCACCGTGGGCCGGTCATTCGCTGTTTTCAGAGTGGCCCCATGTGCCAGATCTAAGCACCCCATGGGCCAGATGCAGGGGTGGGTTCTAAATTTTTTTACTACCGGTTCTGTGGACGTGGCTTATTTTGTGGGTGTGGTTTGGAGGTCATGTGACTAGGTGGGCGTGGCTAGCTGGTCAGAGTCATTTCTGGAAGGTCCTCGCACTTACGACCAGTCCTCGCACTTACGACCCGACTCATTTGTTTGCTTTTAACACTGATCAGCTGTAGGGCGGCCCTTTGAAGCCCCGTGGCAAGAGTTTAAACAGTTTTTTTCCCTCTAGTCATCAGCTGGAACTCAGGAGTCAGCAATAGATTGGGGGTGGGGTCAAATAAAAGGTAAGAATAATGTGGGTGGGTGGGTGGGAGGGCGGGGGGGAGAACCGGTTCGGTGACGTCATATCGTCACCGCTACCGGCTCAGCCGAACCGGACCAAACCGGGAGGAACCCACCACTGACCAGATGCGCCCCCCCCCAGGCCTTGAGTTTGACACCCCTGGTGTAGAAGAGGAATATGCTAGAAGTGTAACAACAAAGACCTTGACACCAGTGTTCTCAGCTGGCTCTATAATTATTCCATTTTGATTTAATATTAACAGAGAAAGCAAAGAAGCTTTAAAGCAGTGAATGTTTTCTTGACCTACATATCGAAAGATTGAAATTTAGTGATTTGTGAAGAACTCTGAATTCATCATGTGTGCAGTATTGCTAAAAAGATTGTTTTACTTTGATGGAGAGAATTTGCTGCACCTGATTTAGAAGCCTACGGTGAAAAGATGCGCTCACTTTTCATCTACGAAATGGCTTTTTATCTGCAATTTGGAAAAATCAATCATTATTATTTCAGGCAGCCAAGGTTAATCCTGTTGCTTATAAACTGAATTATGTACTCGCACATATGTATTCGATCGTGCTATTTTTATCGCTTTCCTTCTTTAGTCTTGTTTTGCTTTTGATTGCTTGCGTTTTACATAATGTTTTTGTTCTTTTGCTTGCTTGGTTTGTTAAAGCAATAAAAATGTGCGTACGTGCATACACGCGCGCACACACATATATTAGCAATGTTGACGGATTAAATTTCTTCTGGATTTCAAATCTAGGATATGTTGTAGCCTGTCGGCCACCAGCCCCTCCAGCAGCCAAATCAGAGGAGCAGGAGGCGTGGGAGTCAGGATCAGCATCAAGGCAACCTGAGAGCTCTGAGGGAGAAGAGAGAATGGAGCTGGCAGAGAGAGAGAGAGAGAGAGAGAGAGAGAGAGAGAGAGAGAGAGAGAGAGAGAGAGAGAGAGAGAGAGAGAGAGAGAGAGACAGAGCCTGGGGCATCCATCAGCCCTCAGATGGAGAGTCAACAGCCCCCAGGTCTGGAGGTGGCTGATGCTGTGGTCGACCAGCAGTCTGTGGAGCTGGCAGCGGAGTCGGACAGCGAGGAGGCTGAGGAAGAACATGGGCCAGTCCTGGAGTTAGGGGAAGGCCCAGATGAGGGCTCTGCATCGGAGGCAGAGATGGGGCCAGGGCCATCTGGGAGCGATGCGCGGAGTCTGGAGCCTCCAGAGACAGACATAAGAGAGGCAGAGGAACAGGAGGAGCCTGTTCCTAGTGCATGCATGCAAAGAGCTGCCAGAAGGCAAGAGCAGCTAAAGCAAAAAGGACAACTTGGGAGTAAGGCCAGGAGATGATTGGCCCCTCCCATAAGGCTTAAAAGAGCAGCAACAGCTCTTGGCCTCTTTGCCAGAAAACAACCATTGAGAAACTTGCTTCGTGTTTGGATGTATTTCTTTCCTGTCAGCATCTTCTGTTCCTGAACTGTTGCCAAGAAAAGCCTTTGGCAGTTTGCCTAATTATCCCAAGGTCAGAGATAAACTTGGGCTCTTTGTAGGAAAGCAACGTTGCTACATCTGTTTTTAGTCAGCATCTCTTGTTTCTGAACTTCATGGGGCTTTGCCAAGAAAAGCCTTTGGCAGGGTGCCAAAGAAGATAAAGGTTTGTGATAAGGCCGAAGGACTTTTTCTGAAGGACTTGTTTTGGAATTAATTTGGACTCAGCTGGGAATGAAGTCATTCCCAGCTGTTATAATAAAATAGGTTTGTTTAAGAATAAGTGTGTCTTTTATGCCTAAGTGAGCCTAGGTCACAACAGCTGATGAGAAAGAGGAGGAACAGCTGGGTCCAGTGCTTGACACGCGGATGCACAGAAGGCAGAGGAGAGGAGAGCAGTGGAAATCCATGGGCCGATCCTTAGGAAGGAAGAGCCACCACTTCTAGCAAAGCCCCACCCTAGCTCTGGGGATAAAAGGCAGGGGGCGGAGATGAATAGATGTAGCAAACAGCAGACTTGTTAGCCTGCTGTGTGAGAGAGAGACTTTTTGCTGGGGCTGCTGGCACTTCTAATAAAGGAATCTTTGAGTTCACTTCAGAGGGTTTGTCGTGTTTGGGGAGCTGGGTCAGAACAGGATCAGCTGCTTTTTTAACAAAATTATATACTGGTGGCTATTGGATACAGGCAATCCTCGACTTACAACAGTTCATTTAGTGACCATTCAAAGTTTTACAGCGTAACAGAGTTGGAAGGGACCTTGTAGGTCATCTAGTCCAGCCCCCTGCTCAAGCAGGAGACCCTATACTAGTGATGGCTAACCTTTTTGCCATCGTGTGCCAGGAAGGGGGGGAGATTCACACTCACACATGTCCATATCCATAATTCTATGCGCCCCACCCCGTGCATTTGCACGCGACTCCCTCTCCCCCCTGTTCCTGGCATGCAATGGCCCGGTAGGCCTATTTCTCTCTCTCTCTAGGAGTCTCTGGAGGCTGGGGACAGCAAAAAAGTCACTTCCCGTCCAACCAGAAGTTGGGCAATGAGCCATTTTGGGCATCTGGAGGGCCCAAGTGGGGAAGGCTGTTTTCGCCCTCTCCAGATGCATAGAAAGGCTTTGGAACCAGGTGAGAAAGAACAACGGGCCTTCCCCACCCACCCCCAGGCCCTCAGGAGGCAGGAAACAGCTTGTTTTCCTATTTCTGGTGGGCCCAGAAGGCCTGAAAATCAGCTGAGCTGAAAATCAGAGCTGAGCTGGCCCACTGATATGGCTACGTGTGCCACCTGTGGTACGCGTGCCATAGGTTCGCCATCACGGCCCTATACCATTTCTGGCAAAAAATGACATGACCATTTTTCACGTAAGTGTGGTAGTCCCCCCATAATAATTTGAATCAAAACTCACATACTTCTATTTTATATATTAAATAAAAATTAATTAATAAAAAATGTGCATGCTTGGGCAACTGATTTATATTTATGACGGTTGCAGAGTCCTGGAGTCATGTGATCCCCTTTTGTGACCTATTGAGAAGCAAAGTCAATGGGGAAGCCAGATTCATTGAACAACTGCTGTGATTCACTTAACAACTGTGGCAAGAAAGGTCATAAAATGGAGCAAAGCTTACTTTACAAATGTCTCACTCAGCAACAGAAATTTTGGGCTCGATTGTGGTCATAAGGTCGAGGACTACCTGTGCTCTGTTTTCAAGACCTCGCTAACTCAACAACTTTGGTTGTCAGGGTTCCAAGTAACACCCCCAACAAAAGTAAGACTCCAATGTAGGCTGTCAAGGTTCCGACCGATTTTGGTTGATGATCTCTGGAGGGCTCGGGACAGGGGTTGTTCCTCTGTTCTGGTCCTGTTAGATCTCTCAGCAGCTTTTGATACCATCGACCATGGTATCATGCTGCACCGGCTGGAAGAGTTGGGGGTGGGAGGCACTGTGTTGCAGTGGTTCTCCTCCTTTCTCTCCGACCGGTCGCAGTTTGTGTTGGCAGGGGGACAGAGGTCGACCCCGAAGCCTCTCATCTGTGGAGTGCCGCAGGGATCAGTCCTCTCGCCCCTTCTGTTCAACATTTATATGAAGCTGCTGGGTGAGATCATTTGTGGCTTTGGGGTGAGATACCATCAGTACGCTGATGACACCCAGCTGTACATCTCCACCCCAGGCCACCCCAACGATGCCCTTGAAGTGATGTCCCAGTGCCTGGAGGCTGTGCGGATCTGGATGGGGAGGAACAGGCTCAAGTTCAACCCTTCCAAGACTGAGTGGCTGTGGCTCCCGGCATCCCGATATAGTCAGTTGACTCCATCACTGACTATTGGGGGCGAGTCTTTGGCCCCCACTGAAAGGGCTCGCAATCTGGGAGTCCTCCTGGATAGGCAGCTGTCTTTGGAGAAACATCTGACGGCTGTCACCAGAGGAACCTTCTATCAGGTTCGCCTGATTTGCCAGTTGCGGCCCTTTCTCGATCGGGATTCCTTGTGCACAGTCACTCACGCCCTCGTCACTCTCGCCTTGACTACTGCAATGCTCTCTACATGGGGCTCCCCTTGAAGAGCACCCGGAGGCTCCAGCTGGTCCAGAATGCAGCAGCGCGGGTAGTGATGGGAGCAACATGGCACTCCCATGTAACACCGCTCCTGCGCGAGCTGCACTGGCTCCCGGTGGTCTTCTGGGTGCGCTTCAAGGTGTTGGTTATCACCTTTAAAGCGCTCCATGGCATCGGGCCTAGCTATCTGCGAGACCGCCTGCTGCTACTGACGACCTCCCATCGACCCGTGCGCTCCCACAGAGAGGGCCTCCTCAGGGTGCCATCAGCCAAACAATGTAGGCTGGTGACCCCCAGGGGGAGGGCCTTCTCGGTGGGGGCTCCTACCCTCTGGAATCAGTTGCCCCCTGAGATAAAGAGAATTCATGACCTCAATGCCTTCCGTCGTTCCCTTAAAACCCATCTTTTCCAGCAAGCCGGGTTGGCCTAAGAAGAAATTTTTAAATTCTTTTAATCAGTCTGTGATTTCTTAACTTTTGGGCCAAAATTTATATGTATTTTTAAATGTTTTTTAATATTTGTATTCTATGTTTTTTATCTTGGCTGTACACCGCCCTGAGTCCTCAGGGAGAAGGGCAGTATATAAATTGGAAATAATAATTAAATTAAATTAAATTAAATTAAATTAAATTAAATTAAATTAAATTAAATTAAATTAAATTAAATTAAATTAAATTAAATTAAATTAAATTAAATTAAATTAAATTAAATAATTAAATTAAATTAAATTAAATTAAATCTAATTAAAATTATGAGCCTCGAGCCAAGGAAGGATTCATGAGTTGACACAGGCATTCTCCTCAAAGTTCCATTTTATTAGAGATGTCCTATTGGCACATCTGGGAAAACCCGAACCTGAAAGGTCTCCGGGTTTTCCCCACCCAAATGAAAGTCCCTTTCCCTGCACTCACATGTCCATCACATGGTCCAATCACGTCCCCCTCCCAACTGGAGTTGCTTCCCATTCCCGCCACTCCAGGTACAGGCTGAACGTCCTTGACTCCCAGGGAAAAGAATGTTGTTATGGCTATACATCTCATCCTGTCTCCATCCACCACCCCCACATGTCCATCACACGGTCCAATCACGTCCCCGTCCCAACTAGAGTTGTTTCCCAGTCATGCCTCTCCAGGTACAGGCTGAACGTCCTTGACTCCCAGGGAAAAGAATGTTATGGCTATACATCTCATCCTGTCTCCATCCACCACCCCTTCTCATTTCCCATAGAATGCCCATCCACCAAGTGTGGCAGCCAGTGGTATTCTAAGCTACGAGCATGTGTGCAAGCTGTACGTGCGAGCAAAGTGCATGTGCGGTGGGCCGCACGCCTGTGTGGAAGGTGCGTGAGTGAGCGAAGCAGGCGGGCGCGTGCACGCGCTCACATTTTCAGTGTGTGGCGAACTGGTGGTAATATTTTGTGAAACCCACCACTGGTGGCAGCCCTGATGATCCAAAGTGTAAGTAAAAGGTGGCCTCCAGGGCTGATAGGACCTGACTTGATATAGCTCATCTTTAAAAAGCCGGAACACATGGGTGGGTTCTAAATTTTTTTACTACTGGTTCTGTGGGGGTGGCTTATTTTGTGGGTGTGGCTTGGAGGTCATGTGACTAGGTGGGCATAGCTAGCTGGTCAGAGTCATTTCTGGAAGGTCCTCGCACTTACCACCAGTCCTTGCACTTACGACCTGATTCATTTGTTTGCTTTTAACACTGATCAGCTGTAGGATGGCCCTTTGAAGCCCCGCGGCAAGAGTTTAAACAGTTTTTTTACCTCTAGTCATCAGCTGGGACTCAGAGGCAGCAATAGATTGTGGGTGGGACCAAATAAAAGGTAAGAATAACGTGGGTAGGTGGGGGGGGGGAGAACCGGTTCGGTGACGTCATATCATCACTGCTACCGGCTCAGCCGAACCGGACCGAACCGGGAGGAACCCACCACTGCCAGAACAACAATTCCTCTGAAAAGAAAAGCAGATCATACCTCTATAGAAAGTCTATCTCATGAAAGAGATCAGAAACAGAATAACAAGAATTGGAAGGGACCTTGGAGGTCTTCTAGTCCAACCCCCTGTGTGTTTCATTTTTGTTCTGCCCCAGCTCTGGATTTCCGAGGAAATTGACATACACCAATGGTCCTTATCAAATTTATTAAGTAGCAAGAATAAACAAGACCGGCAAAGGCTGGCAACCAGCCCAGAAAACAAGATATGATAAACCAAAATACTCTGATTATAAATACGAGTTGTTTCCAGCAAGAAAGCACTAGCTGCGTGCAACTTAAATAGGTTAAGCCAATTATCCTCAAGGCCTACTCTCGAGTAGACCGCCTCCTCCTGAGTAGCCACTCCTGCCTTTTGGCAGCCCTGCGTGCTCAAGCATTGAGGAGAGGCTCCTCCACTTCGCTCTCTCCACTTGAAGGAGCCTCTGGAGGTTCTGAAGGCCCTGGCTGAGTCTCTGCCTCTGGCACCACATCCTCTTCAGCCTCCTCGCTGTCCGACGCGAGCGCTGATCCGCGCAGGCCGCTGGCGGGCCACAACAATTTTAGGCTCACTCTTACCAACTGCTGATGTCCACATCCATTTCATAGAGAAGAGGGTTGACCTTCCTTGCCAATATTGTCTACGTTCTTCTTACGTATGAAATATTATGGGGGCTCCTTAAAGACGGCCTAATTTTCTGTTTTTATTTCTCTATCAAGCCTCTAGTGAAATTTCATTCATTCAAGCAGACATAGATTTGAAAAGAAAATCCTGAAAAGTAGACAATTGCTAATAGCATCTGCTTTGGGCTGGGAGGAATTATTATTATTATATACACTAAGATGCTTTGAACATTTTTTATAACAAATTATGTTGAGACAAGCTGAACCAAAAATAATAATAAAAAAAAACCTTTTTGATGCATTATATAAGGCAGACTGGGATTTTTTAAAAAATTTTTTTCTTTTTTTAGTATCAGGCTATTCATGACTGACAAAAACAGGAGCTAGTTTAGCTCAGAACGATGTACAAAATGCAAATAGTGAGGCTGGTGGTTGAGAACAATTTGTTAGAAGGTCAGAGCTAAAATCTTTGACAGTTTTTGCTCTTGTATTTGTTATTGTTGGTGTTTCTGTAAGTACATTTTTGTTTTGGAGATTCTCTACCTAAGTGGGTGGATTATTCCTCCAAATCAAAGATCTTCTTAGCCACTCCAGTGAGTCTCGGAGCAAATTATATTAACCAATTGAGGGAAGAATTGATAGAAGTAAACTGCAAAGAGAATTCTTCGACACAAATTTTAATTTGTTTTTCTTTTTGTTTTAGTAGTGTTAGAAGAAATATCCATCTGGGTTCAGTTCCAAGTGGGGACAAAGACACTGGAAACACGGAGGCTGATTGGAAAGATGATTTAATGGAGCAGAACCATTAAACACAGGGTCCTGGGGCAGCTGAACTCATGGAGGAAAGAGAGAGCAGGGGTGAAATCCAGCGGGTTCTGACAGGTTCTAGAGAACCGGTAGCGGAAACTTTGAGTAGTTCAGAGAACCAGCAAATACCACCTCTGGCTGGCCCCAGAGTGGGGTGGGAATGGAGATTTTGCAGTATCCTTCCCCTGCCACACCCACCAAGTCACACCACGCCCACCAAGCCACATCCACAGAACCGGTAGTAAAAAAATTTGAATTTCACCACTGAGAGAGAGGTATTTATACCCCTTGAGCTTCCTGTTCCTGTGCAAGAAATGTATTCTATTGGTTGTTGTCAGACTCCCAGGGGGCTATGCTGGGGTCATAGCTAACTTTGTAGTCTGTCTGTGTCCCAGGCTTGATTGAATCTTGCTGGGTGATGCAATGAAGGGCAATTCTTATTGTGGATGAATGGATTTGCCCTGAAGGATAATCCCATCATCCTGGAGCTGAAGGTTTTTGTTTTGTAGATAGGCTGGCCCAGTCTTTGGTCTTGTAGATAAACTGGCACCAAAGTATCTGCTGGGGGCAGGGAGCTGGGGCTGAGTTTCTGTCTCCAAGAGCATGTTTCTCAATTTCTCATCCAGGGAAATATAATATTCTGCCTTTTTAATCTTTCCTAAAATATTTCGTTCTTCTAGGAGAGGGGTGGGCGCTAACTTTCTATAGTACGAAAAGTTGCAGTAGCTGGGATTGTCTCCACAAAACAGAACACACAACATAGAATCATTGGGCTGGAAGAGACCTCAGAGATCTTCTAGTCCAACCTCCTACCCAAGGCAGGAGACTTTATACTACCCCCAACAAATGGTTGTCCAGTCTATTTTTGAAAAACTCCAGTGAGGAGGCAAACTATTTTTTGACAATGAGAACAATTAATTGATCGAATAGTTTGCCTGAACTCTCAGAGGCAAACTATTCGATCAATTAATTGTTCTCATTGTCAAAAAATTTCTCCTTACTTCTAGGTTGGATCCCTTCTTCTCTGTGACAGCCCCTCAAGTACTTTAAGCCAGTTATCACATCTCCTGAAATCCTACTGTAGGAAGCTAGCACCCACCCTTCTCCTAGAAGAATGAAATATTCTAGGAAATATTAAAAAGGCAGAATATTATATTTCCCTGGATGAGAAATGGAGAAACATGTTTTTTAGGCAGGAAGCAGGCTCACTCTTAATATCCCCCACCCTCCTCAATAGCCCACAGCAGATGTCAGCACTTAAGAGATAAAGAGATAGCTAGGTCTATTCATAAGCAAACCCAAAATCCAACAAAGATAGGATTAGCCCTCTAACCATCTAGCAACAGAACTCACCACATGGCACCTGGGGAGATTGCATCCCTCAGCAAGGCTCAACCAAGCCTGGGACACAGACAACCTACAAAGTTACCCCTGCATGGCCCCATAGGAGTCTGACAACCAATCAGAATACAATCTCAAAATCAAAAGCCCAGAAAGGGCATAAAACCCAGGAACTCTCAGCATCTCGGCCCTTTTTCTTCACCCAAGATCTTCAAGGCATGTGATCCTGTTCATCAATAAACCATCTTCCAAAGCAGTCTCCATGTTTCCAGTGTCTTTCTCCCCACTTGGAACTGAACCCAGATGGACATTTCTTCCAACACTTCTCTTTGATAGGAGAGACATACCTAGCTCCCTCAACTGTTCATCGTATGTCCCAAAGATGTTTTTTTTTTTTCAAGAGGCAACGGGACCTTCTGGTTTTTCTTTGAAGACGTTTCGCTTCTCATCCAAGAAGCTTCCTCAGAATAGAGCTGAAGAAGCTTCTTGGATGAGAAGCGAAGCATCTTCAAAAATAAAAAATCCCAGAAAATCCAGTTGCCTCTTGAAAAAAAGAACCTTTGGGACAACCATGACCGGGATGACTGAGAATCTCCATAGACATTTAGTGATGTTCCTCATGTGGTTTAGTCTCCAGTCCCCTACTCATCTTTGTTGCTCTTCTCTGCACCCTTTCAAGGGTCTTAGCATCTTTCTGGTATCATGGTGATCAGAACTGTAGGCACAGTATTTCAAGTGTGGCCTCACTAGTGCAGTATAAAGAAACGATTAAGGCTATAAATCAATGAAAGTGGCTTCTCCTGAATGTGAAGTTTCCGAAAGATGCCCTAATTAATTCATGAGCCATGAGCCGAACTTCAAAAGAAATACAGTCATTTATTAGGAGCACCATTCCGGCAATACTGGGATGCAGTTAGAACTAATCCCACATAGATTTATGTTCCCCTATGACCCTGTCTCTCCCCTCCTCTCTGGCCATGTCATAAATCACATTCTCCAATTAACCACTTTGGCTGGCTGTGAAATCCAACACCCTCCTTCTGATTGCGGTCAGGAAGAATGTATGGAATGCACTTCAGTTAGGGAAATCAATCAGCTCTATCAGTTCTCCCTCCCTCCTTCTCATGGCAACTTGAAAGCTTTGCAAGTTGACAGTGAGCAAGGACACCATTTTCTCAGTTTCCTCAGCTGCTTGAGAACGCTTGAGAAAGCAAAACATTTTAATATTAAAAATTTGGAGAACCGTATGCTAATTCTCTCCATCTTTCTCCCCAAATATCAGAAGTGGGGTTGACAGTGACATGGCCTCCGGATTGATTCTCCTGGCTATGCAACCAAAGGAGTGCTAACAACATTTTGTCATTTTCCTGGCCTACCCAGTGTGCCTTTTTTTGCATCTCCATAGCAGAGGTGGATTTCAGCAGGTTCTGACCAGTTCTGGAGAACCGGTAGCAAAAATTTTGAGTAGTTCAGAGAACCGGTAGTAGAAATTCTGACTGGCCCCGCCCCCATCTATTCTCTGCCTCCCGAGTCCCAGCTGATCGGGAGGAAATGGGGATTTCGCAGTAACCTTCCCCTGGATTGGGGACGGAATGGAGATTTTACAGTATCCTTCCCCTGCCACGCCCACCAAGCCATGCCACACCCACCAAGCACCCACAGAACCAGTAATAAAACATTTTGAAGCCCACCACTGCTCCATAGTGTCCTTTTGAATCCCTTTGCAGATTTTGGGTAATCACTCCAACAATCCAGTAACTGAATCTGCTCACCCATTAAATGACACACTGTTTTATCAATAACACTATCCTTGAAAAGCTAAGGGGAAAACAGCAATAATCCGATCAGCAAATGTTACTGAAAATGGATAGACATTACATCAATAACCTCCTGCAAAAATGTCAGCATGTGAGTAAATAACAGAGGAAAATAAATACCAGGCATATTTTAGGCACCCCACCCTTTCAAAACAATAATACCAAACTGCATTTGAAAACTTGGTGATTACCTTAAAGCACAGCAAAGGTGCTTGTGGTCCTTGTCCTTCATCCTCGGTGGCAGCCTATTGTAATTTTCTAGTACTTTGGAGAAGGGGGTCTGTCAGGGAAATAATAGCAGTAACTGTGAGAGGGATCTTGGAATCTTAGTGGACAACCAATTAAATATGTGCTAGCAGTGTGCAGCAGCAGCCAAGAAAGCCAATACAATCCTAAATTGCATTAACAGAGGGATACAATCAAGATCAAGTGAGGTACTAATACCACTCTATAAAGCCTTAGTAAGACCACACCTAGAATACTGCATCCAGTTTTGGTCACCACACTATAAAAAAGATGTTGAGACTCTAGAAAAAGGGCAGAGAAGAGCAACAAAGATGATTAGGAGACTAAAATATATGAAGAACAGTTGCAGGAACTGGGCATGGCTAGTCTAGTGAAGAGAAGGACCAGGAGAGACATGATAGCAGTCTTCCAATATTTTAGGGGCTGCCACAGAGAGGAGGGGGTCAACCTGTTTTCCAAGGAACCTGAAGGCCAGACAAGGAACAATGGATGGAAACTGAACAAGGAGAAATTCAACCTGGAAATGAGAAATTTTCTGACAGTAAGAACAATCAACCCATGGAACTGAAGTTACCTTTGGAAATTGTGCAAGCTTTCACTGGAGTCTTTCAAGAAGAGATTGGACTGCCATTTGCCAGAAATGGTGTAGGGTCTCCTGGCTTGGGGGGGGAGGTTGGACTAGATGACCTACAAGGTCCCTTCCAACTCTGTTAATATGTTAAATGTTAAACTATTCACCGTGCTGTTTTGTAACATCATGTCATACCATCAACTAATATTGAATATCTAAGCAAGCTAGGATCAGCTCCAAGACAGGTAAGACATTAGACATGGACAATAGCTAGTCTGGTGTAGTGGTTAAAGTGCTGGCTGAGAGACCAGGAGATTGTGAGTTCTAGGCTTGGCAAAGTTGATTTCGAGCCAGTCACTCTGTCAGCTGCCATCTTACACTTGCTGTGTTTCACTGTTATGAGGTGACAGACTACCATGAACTGTGGGGAGGGGGAACAAAGTTGAGAGATGCTTGGGGAAACGAAAGTAGAGACTGTGCCACCTTGAGATGCTGCTCCAAGGTCATCTGGTCGGAAGAAGGAGGAGCTGCAAAACAACTGCGCTCAGACTGATCCAGTGGTGGGATTCACCCGGTTCTCTCCAGATAGGCGAACTGGTAGCAGTGACTATAGGAGGCTCTGTCCACCTGCCCGGACATAATGCGCAAGCACTGCACATGCCAGGGGTGGGTTCTACTTACCTTTACTACCGGTTCACAGCGGGGCCGTGTGAGTGCTTTTCTGCGCATGCATAGAAGCTTCTGCACATGCACAGAAGCATTTTGATGATCTTGGGGTCAGTGGGCGGAGCCTCTCGCCGGTTTTACTACCGGTTCTACAGAACCGGTGTGAACTGGAGGCAACCCACCACTGGCGCATGCGCAGAAGTGCACACGCACGCTCACATTTGCGAATGTTCTGCCCCAGCTACAGACACCAAAGAACGCAGCACACATAAAGTCCGTTAAACCTTAGTTTACTGAATAAACCAGTCTTTTACAACAATGGCTGTTAATTAATTGCATTAACAGCCACCAAGAATTCAAAGAATAATAACTGAAAGCGTACTATGGTTGGCAGAATGCCCAGAAGCAATTTGCAGGAAGCTGATAAGATATGCAAGACAGGACACGAAGGTGTGGTTGCACGACAGCTCCCACAGTTCCTGGATGAAACCGTCTATCTAGATCCGTGCCAGTCCGGCTTCAGGCCTGGGTACAGCACGGAGACGGCATTGGTCGCATTGGTGGATGATCTCTGGAGGGCTCGGGACAGGGGTTGTTCCTCTGTTCTGGTCCTGTTAGACCTCTCAGCAGCTTTTGATACCATCGACCATGGTATCATGCTGCGCCGGCTGGAGGGACTGGGGGTGGGAGGCACCGTGCTGCGGTGGTTCTCCTCCTATCTCTCTGACCGGTCGCAGTCTGTGTTGGCAGGGGGGCAGAGGTCGACCTCGAGGCGCCTTGCTTGCGGGGTGCCGCAAGGGTCGGTCCTCTCGCCGCTCCTGTTCAACATTTATGTGAAGCCGCTGGGTGAGATCATCCGTGGTTTTGGGGTGCGATGCCATCTGTACGTTGATGACACTCAGCTGTACATTTCCACCCCAGACCACCCCAATGATGCCCTCGAAGTGATGTCCCAGTGTCTGGAGGACGTGCGGGTCTGGATGGGGAGGAACAGGCTTCGGCTCAACCCTTCCAAGACTGAGTGGCTGTGGATGCCGGCGTCCCGGTATAGCCAGCTGGTGCCATCGCTGGCTATTGGGGGCGAGTCACTGACCCCCACAGAGGGGGCTCGCAACTTGGGCGTCCTCCTGGACACACGGCTGTCTTTAGAAGAGCATATGACGGCCGTGGCCAGGGGGGCTTTTTATCAGGTTCGCCTGATACGCCAGTTGCGCCCCTTTCTGGATCGGGACTCCTTGTGCACAGTCACTCATGCCTTGGTTACGTCACGCTTGGACTACTGTAACGCTCTCTACATGGGGCTCCCCCTGAGGAGCACCCGGAGGCTCCAGCTGGTGCAGAATGCGGCCGCGCGGGTGATTATGGGAGCGACGTGGCGCTCCCACGTAACACCTCTCCTGCGCGAGCTGCATTGGCTCCCGGTGGTCTTCCGGGTGCGCTTTAAGGTGTTGGTTCTCATCTTTAAAGTGCTCCATGGCTTAGGGCCAGGGTATTTGCGAGACCGCCTGCTGCTACCGATAACCTCCCACCGGCCAATACGCTCTCACAGAGAGGGCCTCCTCGGGGTGCCGTCGGTCAGGCAATGTCGGCTGGCGGCCCCCAGGGGGTGAGCCTTCTCTGTGGGGGCACCCGCCCTGTGGAATGAGCTGCCTCCTGGAATACGATTGATCCCGGACCTCCGGACCTTCCGTAAAGCCCTGAAGACGTTTTTATTTCATCAAGCCGGCCTAGCCTAAATGGTTTTTAATTGGGATTTTAAATTTTATGGATTTGGGGTTTTAAATTGGGTAGCCAATGATTTAATTCTTTTAATTATCTTAACTTTTGCATTTGTATGTTTTTTAATTTTGGCTGTTCACTGCCCTGAGTCCCTTCTGGGAGAAGGGCGGTATACAAATTAAATTAATAAATTAATAATAAAATAAGTTGTTCCCTGCAAATTGCTTCAGTCGGCGTTCCTCCTTAAATATGCTAAGGGAGTGGCCAATTAGCCCCAAGCCTTATTCTCAAGGAGACCTCCTCCTGAGGAGGCCAAATAGGTTATAAAAAAATGCTTTTAAAAGCAGGGGTGGGTTCTACTTATCTTTACTACCGCTTCGCAACGGGATCACGAAGAAATTTCTGCACATGCGCAGATCATTTCTCATGACGTCAGGGTCAGTGGGCGGAGCCTCCCGCCAGTTTTACTACCGGTTCTATGGAACAGGTCCGAACTGGGGGCAACCCACCACTGTTTAAAAGTAAAAAAAAAAAAAAAAAGGTTCTCACGATCGCGCGGCTCAGCTGTGATCGTCAGAGTCTCTCTTTTTTACCTTTTAAAAGCATTTTTTACAACCTATTCCTACCATTTGGGTGGGAAAAGCGAGTAAGCCGGAAAGAAGTGGCAAGCAGGCAAGTGGACGACCGGCTGATTGGCTGGGCATGGGCGGGGGGTGGGCAGGGATTTTTGCTACCGGTAATCCAAACCACCCACTGCCAACGCTACTGGATCGGCCAATCTGGTCCGAATCGGGAGCATTTCACCCCCACAACAAAGTCTGTTGTGGCCCCGTCCTCTGAGCCTGTCCCATCGGAGGAAGAAAGCTCCGAGCATGAGGAAGAGGAGTCAGCCAGGCCTCCCTCTCCAGGCCCCTCCCCTCTGGCATTGTCTCAAGTGCCGGCCGAGGGAGAGGAGACAGCTGATTCGAGTCAAAGTGATAATGACACATCATTCCTGGACGCACGCCTCCGAAGGCGTGATAAACGTTTGCAGCAGCTTGGGAGGCGTGCTAGGGATTAGAACTGAATCACTGGACCACACCCCAGAGACCACACCCCAGAGACTATATAATAGAGAGTGGTGGTCAAGGATCTTTTGTGACGAACAAAGCAAAACCTTGGAGTCACTAAAGCCTCGTCCGGAACTGCTGGGAGGAATATTATTTCTGTTTGGACTTTCTTGAACGTTCGTATCTTATCTGTCTGTTTGTGAAAATAAAGTAACTTGGCAGACGGTGTGTCTATCGCTGCCAAGTTGGAGATAAGAACTGAATGCGTTCCAAAGTGTTTCCTTAACCCTCGACTGGCTGTGTGTGTGTGTGTGGGGACGGGGACAGAACAAAAGTCCATATTCCGGACAGAGAGGACCGCTGGGTTGAAAGAGGGATCAAAGAGGCCAACTATGTCAAAATTGAACAGCCCTCTCACAACAGAGGGGGGGGATATGACATCATGAGCCGAGGTGGCACAGTGGTTAGAGTGCAGTACTGCACTTCAGCTGACTGCTAGTTCAGCAGATCAGCGGATCAAATCTCACCAGCTCAAGGTTGACTCAGCCTTCCATCCTTCCAAGGTGGGTAAAATGAGGACCTAGATTGTTAGGGGGCAATATGCTATTTAGTATACTGTCTTTGGTGTAAGCCGCCCAGAGTCCTCGGAGAGTGGGCGGCATAGAAATATGTCTAATAAATAAATAAAATAAATAAAAATCATCTATCTCCAGTTTACAACACAAGGGTCCAAGAAGGCTCCACACCCCTTTGCACCACTCAGGTGACCCTGAGGACATAGATAAATCTCCAGGTGGCCTTAAGGACCTGCTAAAAGAATGTAAACGACCAGCTGTCTGCAAGGAGTATAAATCCTTCCATTATCCACCATCCAGTCAGAGCTGAAGAAGCTTCTTGGATGAGAAGCAAAACATCTTCAAAGAAAAACCAGAAAGTCCAGTTGCCTCTTGAAAAAGCACCTTTGGGATATCTCTGTCTTTATTTCTGAGTTCACACACACACACACACACAGAGAGAGAGAGAGAGAGAACTGACATGATTTCAGATTATCGATTTCTTATTAGTGGAATTAAGTTGCTCTATTTCCAAAGCTGGAAGGCAATACTAAAATCTTGGAAACTTTCTAATTTAGCCAATAATAATGTTGACCCTTAAAATTGATTTCCAAAGACTTTCTCTTCCGGAAGAGATTAAAGCTAGAATTAAATCCCAGACTATAGTCAGCCAAATTAGTTTACTGTATGTCTCCCTTCCACCTTCTTCATCTGATAGGCAGGTGAATTGAAATTAATTTCCAGCAATGTGAGCAAAATTAAGCAGAGCCAGGAACATCGTTCACATCCTTTATGAATTATTGGCAACTTCGTCATTTTCCCCTGCCAGTTCGAGCAATGTAATTTTTTTTTTTTTAGTTCCCAAGTATCCAGTTGGATCTGAAGCTGCATTTCAACAGCTGTCATTGTTAGGATTTACAATAGCCTTTATAAATGGTAAAAAGTAATGTTCATCATTATTCATGTAAAATAACATTCCTTTGGCATTCTCCCAAATCGTGTGTGATGTATAAAGAGCCGTTTTCAAAGAGTTGCACTGTCACTGGACAGATGGAGCTGGAAACAGTGACAAAATAAATATTTCTGGCATAAAACCCACCCTAGAGTCACTTATCCACTGACATTGGAACATCAACCCAATTTTAAAAAATAAACATTTACACCAAACACACAATGTAATGACTGCAACAACCACTATGTGGGACAAACAAGCAGAAGACTTTAACAGATTAACAGAGGTGGAAGGGACCTTGCAGGTCATCTAGTCCATCCAGAGATACCAGCTAGCAGTCAGAAGACAGGATGAAAACTTTTTTACTTTCACGACATAGACAGACTTAACCGTAGTTCCAACTGGGAAAATCTAACCATTTTAGACCAAGCCAAGTCCCAAAATGCCCAGGGAATTTCTAGAAGCCTGGCACTCTGGCAGATCAGCCATCGATGGACACATAGACATTAACAACATCTACACACTATGCAAAAGAGACAATCAACCAGCCCGAGAGAGAGAGAGAGAGAGAGAGAGAGAGAGAGAGAGAGAGAGAGAGAGAGAGAGAGAGAGAGAGAGAGAGAGAGAGAGAGAGAGAAAAGACTCCAGCACTACCAATATTCTCCTTTTTTCGGTAAACATTTACACACACCGAGTGCACCAACAGTCATTCCCTGTGTGGAAGCTTAAAACAGAGCAAAAACACCAGCCTTCAGGAATTTCTATTTCTCCCAACGACAAGAATCTTTTTTAATAATTGATAACAGTTGTTGTGTTCTGGAGGGATTGATTGTGAGTGTGGGACAGTCCGTCTGTTTTCCTTTTCTGTGCCCCCAGGACAAATTCCCAAGGTAGGAATCAGTAAACCATGTGCTATCTTTATTGTGTGATGAACCACGAGCCACCCCTCAAAGTTGCCGATGAATTATTGATGTTGGCGTTGCATTTTTTGTTACTGTTTTGATTTCAAAAAATGCAACATCAGTTCACAAACTAGATTAAAACTCAAACTCAAAACTGAATAGCAGCAACCCCATTAAGCGTCAAATGTTAATTCACACACAATTGCTTGAGATTCTTTTGCAAACTCTTGGAAACCCTCACAGCATTTGGAAATCCTGTGAGATTGTAGCCATCTGAACAGTTTTTAGTTAAATTTAGTGTAGAGAAGGCACAACAGATGTTGTGGCACCCAGGGATTGTATATTGTTCCCTGGACTTTAAGACATCCTTAAGATGGGAGAAGATTTCATAGACCTTCCAATAAGGTCTATGCACTGGCTTCTGGTGGTCTTCCGGGTGCGCTTCAAGGTATTGGTTCTCCATGGCTTAGGGCCCGGTTATTTACGAGACCACCTTCTGCCACCGATAACCTCCCACCGGCCAACTCGGTCCCACAGAAAGGGCCTCCTCAGGGTGCCATTGGTCAAGCAATGTCGACTGATGACCCCCAGGGAGAGAGCCTTCTCTGTGGGGGCACCTGCCCTCTGGAACGAGCTACCCCCAGAAATACAACTAACCCCGGACCTCCGGACCTTCCGTCGAGCTTTGAAGACCTTCCTATTTCAGCAAGCTGGGCTGGCTTAAAATTTTAATCAGTTATTTTAAGGGTAATGGGTTTTAATTTTTGGGAAGCCAATTCGATTTAATTCTGCTTTTAAATTATTTTAAATTTTATATTGTATGTATTTTAATTTTGGCTGTTCACCGCCCTGAGTCCTTCATGAGAAGGGCAGTATACAAATTTAAATAATAAATAAATAAATAAATAATAATACTGCTGAAAAAATAAGATTTACTGTTTAGTTCAACAGGTTGTGCTTTTAGCTTGGTCCAAATGAGAACATTGACTCACAGAATCAGAGTCACAGAATCAGAATCACAAATTCAGAACCACAGAATCAGAATTGCAGAAACCAAATTGCGGAATCTGAATCGCAGAATCAGAATCACAGAATCAAAATTTCTGAATCAGAATTGTAAAATCACAATCGCAGAATCAGAATCACAGAACCTAAATCACAGAATCGATATAGGGGTTGGTGCTAGAAGGTCTCCAAGGTCCCTTCCGACTCTGCTATTCTACTTTATTTAATTGAAATGATTATTGATAAAACATGCTTTACAATTCAACAGGTTAAGCTTTTAGCTTGCTCTGGATAAGGACATTGATTCACACTTACTCATAAAATCAGAATTGGAGAATGAGAGTCACAAAATCAAAATCCTATAATCAGAATCACAAAATCAAAACCACAAAATCAAAATTGTTAAGTCCAGACACGAAAAGAGAGGCAGGATGATCATAGTGAAGTAAAACAAATGTTTATTTCAGGCAACAGGAACAACAACAAAAATAACTACAAACTGAGGGCTGCCTGAGGCTGCAGCTCCTTTTACAGGGAGCTGTCCAGCCTGTCAGCCCACTGACGCTTGTTCATTTTCCCGCCGGGGAAAATGAACCAATGAGTGAAGGCTGATGTAAGACTCACTCCTACTTGCATATTCAACAAAAATCACAAAATCAGAATCGCAGAATCATAAGACTGGAGGATGCTTGGAAGACTTGTAGGAATCCTCAGACCATCCCAGACAAATTGGGATCCACGCTTCATTTGAAAACCTCCAGTGATGGAAGTCTGACCAGGAAGCAGCCTGTTCCACTGCTCCATATCTTTCCTGAAAATTCTCCTGATTTTGAATCTGGATCTCTCTCTGCAAAGTTCAATAGAAGCAACCACCAGATAGCTCATTTCTGCTGCCTTCCCCCGATTCTTTTGAACTTCAAGCCTCACCACAGGGGAATAGAGATATGAATGCTGGGCGCAATGAAAAGGTGGAGAAGAGGATTAAATGCAAGAAATGCTAACCTTAACTGCCATAATTTTACTTACTTTTCCCCCAGGAGCTTCATTTCCTTTTAATAAAAGACCAGCAGTAAGTCTGCCAGAGAAAAAGCAACTCCACCACAGGACCAGGTGTTTCTCTCCACTTAATGAGTCAGTGAAGATTGTATCTGCATGTTTATGTGGGTCTATATGTGCTGCAATTTCAACAGCTTCCCTGGAGATGCTGAATCTTTACCTCTTTATCACGCTTTGACATATGCCCACATTGGCTTATTTAGAAGCTGGAGGGTCAGCCAGTTGTTTCTGAATCTAACTCAAGGTATGGAATGGGGAATTCTAGGAATCCTTTCCTGGAAGAGAGCAATGGCAAAGCAATTCTGTACTCTATCAAGAGCACTACACAAAACGTCTAGGAATTGGACTTGGGCGGATGGACAGACAGACAGATGATAGAATAGAATAGAATAGAATAGAATAGAATAGAATAGAATAGAATAGAATAGAATAGAATAGAATAGAATAACAGAGTTGGAAGGGACCTTGGAGGTCTTCTAGTCCAACCCCCTGCTTAGGCAGGAAACCCTACACCACTTCAGACAAACGGTTATCCAACATCTTCTTAAAAACTTCCTGTGTTGGAGCATTCACAACTTCTGGAGGCAAGTTGTTCCACTGATTAATTGTTCTATTAATTAATAAGACAGACAGACAGACAGACAGACAGACAGACAGACAGACAGACAGACGATAGACAGACAGACAGACAGATAGATATGATAGATGAGAGAGAGATGAAAAGAGAGAGAGAGAGAGAGATCTATTATAGAGAGATAGAGAGTGAGATAATAGTTGAGAGATGAGAGATGAGAAATGAGAGATGAGAGAGAGAGATGATGGGTGGGTGGGTGGATAGATAGATGATAAATAGAGATAGATCGATAGATAGAGATAGAGATATGATGGATGGATGGAGGGATAGATAGATAGATAGGTGATAGATAGATAGATAGATAGATAGATAGATAGATAGATAGATAGATAGATGATAAATGGATTTATTATAGAGAGATAGTGAGATGAGAGATGAGATGAGAGAGATGGTGGGTGGATGGATGGATAGATAGATATAGAGATAGATAGATAGATTTTATATATAGAGAGAGGGGGGGAGGGAGGGAGGGAGGGAGATTGATTCCCTAACCTGGCTGGGGAATTCTGGGAGTTGTAGTCCATATGTCTTCAAGCTGCCAAGGTTGAGAAACGCTGGTTTAAAATCAATCTGTCCATGGAAGGTATCAGCTCAGATCTGTAGAGACAGGCCTGCTTTCAGCCTAATGGCCAGAACCAAGGCAGGAAGACAGACGCCTGGTATCAGCAGGAAACAAACTGCCCGCAATCTTAGCGTTATAAAAACAGCAACTTTAAGATATCAAAAAGTTGGCAAATTGATGTCAGTTTATGGCAATGTAGAAAAGGTTACAGCAGCAGTGTGGATTTATACTTGGAAGGAGTGTGTACACAGAGAACCTGGAGCTGCTCAGGAATAATTGTGACCGAGGATTTCATTATCACCACAAATAACAGCGTCATGCTCTTTTAAGTACAGGCAGTCCTCCACTTGCAACCACTGCTCAAAGTAATAACGACACTGAAAAAAGTGACTTACAAGTGGTTTTTCACGCTTTTTCATTGCAGAATCCTCACAGTGATGTGATCAAAATTTGGGCATTTGGCAACTGGCATGCATTTATGACAGTTGCACTGGGCTGAGGTCATGTGATCGCTATTTTTGACTTTCCCATCCAGCTTCTGTTAAACAGTGTCAATGTGGGAATATATAAATTTAAATATTAAATTAAATTAAATTAAATGTGGGAAGCCAGATTCACCTAACAACCGTTTGATTCACTTAACAACCACGGGATTCACTTAACCGTAGTGATTCGCTTAAAAACTCTGGCCAAGAGGTCATAAAAGAGGCAAAACTCACTTAACGTAATGCGTTACTTAGGAACAGAGATATTGGACCTTGGAGGTCTTCTCAATCAGGAGATCCTACATTTTTTCATATCCTATACCATATCCTATACCAGTGATGGCTAACCTTTTTGCCATTGTGTGCCAAAAGCGGGGGGGCGGGTCGAGAGTGCACGTGCCCACAACCATAATTCAATGCACCCCGCACCCCATGCATGCACACGTGGCCCCCACTTTTGGCACATGATGGCCCAGTAGGCCCGTTTCTTGCCCTCCCCAGGCTCCAGAGGCTTTCTAGGAGCCTGGGGAGGGTGAAAATAGCCTTCCCCACTTCCCCGGAGGCCCTCCAGAGACCAGAAACAGCCCATTTCCCGATTTCCAGTGGGCCCAAAAGGCCCAAAAATCAGCTGGCCAGCGCACACATGCAGGCTGGAGCCGAGCCAGGGCAATGCTCGTGTGCCCACAGATATGGCTCCGTGTGCCACCTGTGACACGCGTGCCATAGGTTTGCCATCACGGTCCTATACCATAAACCAGAGGTGGGATTCACTTGCCTTCCCTACCGATTCGCAAATGTGAGCACTCATGCGCGCAGGCTATCTTCACGCATTATGTCTGGGTGGATGGGAGGAGCCTCCCGCAGTCACCGCTACCAGTTTACACGATCCAGACAGAAGCGGCTGAATCCCACCATTGCTACAAACCCTGAAATCAAATATCTTGTTCCCTCACGCTTCATCTATTCAGAGAATGACAGCTCAGAATTTAGCGGAATGGGACCTTCAAACCTTCAACCTTGGCCGCGCCTCCTTCACCTTCAGCCTCCCGCCTCAGCCCATTTACAGCCAGCTTTCTTCCTCTGCTGGCCCTCCCCTGGTCATTTGCCCTGGCCAATGGGCCTCTGCCTCTCTGCCTTGCGCCCTTTAGCCTGGCCCATTCACCAAGATACTGTTTGGCCACATGGGACTATTAGTCACCACCGAACTTAGTCCTAAAACTTGCAAGAAAACTGTAGGAGGTTAGCACCCACCCCTTTCCTGGAAGAGTGAAATATTTTAGGAAATATGAAAAAGGCAGAATATTATATTTCCCTGGATGAGAAATGGATAAGCATGTTTTGAAGCAGCTCCCATCTTCCTGCCCCCACCCTTTGTCAATGGGCCATTAAGGCCTGGGCCAGTCTATTCTAAATAACAAAGATCTACCTCCTTCAGGCAGAGTCATAGTAGGAATTGCCAAAGATCCAACAAAGATAGGATTAGCCCTCTACATAATAGCAGCAGAAACTCACCACCTGTGACCTGGGAAGCACATGTGACCATCAGCCAGCAAGGCTAGCTAAGACCCCCACCCCCTGGGAGTCTGACAACCAAGCAGGATACTCTTTTGGGGCCCCAAGAAATGCAAAGCCAGAAAGAGCATAAAAACCCGTGGACTCGCTGTATTCCTCCCTTTTCTGTTCAGGAACTCAAGCCATGTGATCCTGTCCACCATTAAACCATCTTTCCAAGCAGTCTCCATGTCTCCAGTGTCTTTTTCCCCACTTGGAGCAGAAGCTAGAAGGATATTTCTTCCAACAAAACAGCCAAGCTCAGAGAGCACCAAGGACCTCCTCATTTCAACCCTAAGCTACAAATATTCTCCTTTATTAGAACTTAGTCCGTGGAGAAACAAACGAAGGGGGTGAGATCTCTGTTTCTGAGTTGGAATGTTGAAGAAATGGGATGAAAATTGCACGCTGCTATTGTAGAAAGTTAGCACCCACCCCTCTCCTGGAAGAATGAAATATTTTGAGAAATATTACAAAAGGCAGAATATTATATTTCCTTGGATGAGAAATGGAGAAACATGTTTTTTTAAAGCATCCCCCACTTTTCTTAATAGCCCTCAGCAGATGTCAGCTCTTAAGAGGTAAAGAGTTTATTGAAAGAAGCCAAGTATCTAGATAGCTCTATTCATAGGCAAAACATCCCTGCAGCAAGGTCTAAACAAAGGTAGGATTAGCCCTTCGCCACAATAGGAATTGCCCAACAAGTCACTTCAATGCATCAGCAGTCCAAACTTTAACCAAACCTGGGAGCTCAAACAACGTACAGAGAACCCCTACAACAGCCAATAGAATAAATGTTCTTGCACAGGAACAGGAAGCTCAAGTGCAAAGCCCAAGAGAAGGTATAAAACCCGCCCACTCTCAACTCCATGTGGTCAACTGCACCAGAACCATGTGCTTGGTGGTTCTTTTTCATCATTAAACCATCTTTCCAATCAGCCTCCAGCCTCCATTTTGTCTCCAGTGGCTGTCTTCCACCTTGAAACTGAACCAGATGGATATTTCTCCCAACCCTCAGGAATATTTCTCAAAAGGCTTCGAGAGATCTTAAGAATTGTATTCTCTCCGCGCATAACCACATCTCAAAGAACCAGTTCCTGGAACAGCGGCCGTAAAATAAATAAATTAAAAAAAAGAGTTTCCTAAGGCATTAAAAACAAGAACAGACAACAAGCGATTTGAACAGGATCTTTCAATTAGCCCTCAGTCCTTTATCTAAGAATGCCTCTTTTTTTTTTTTTTTACTTATTGATATGTGCCCTCTAATAAACTCATCCTTGCTGATCTCGTCTAGACTGGTAATTAGAAGCTATCGCCTTACATCCAGTCCAGGATTAAAAGCTTTCTGTGGGTTTGAGAGATTCTCATTTGCGCGAAAGGTCGATTTGATCCCTTTTAGTGTGTGTTTGCACAACGCTGGGGAAGGCTTCTGGGTGTCAAAATCACCCACACCTGTAGCGCTAAGCAAAGGCCTCAGATTCTCTGCAGAAGTTAGCTGAGTCTTTTATATATATATAAAGTGTTTTTCTATCGAGACACCTGGTCTGCCCCAGTATGTGGGAGGGAGCATACTGCATCCCTTTTGCCTTTCAGCTCCAATCCAGGACCCCTCAAGTGACAAACCATTTTATACCAAGCTTTCCTCACACAAGCACGAAGCCGAAGACACCAGCCTGAAGATGACGAGTGGGACCTCATCAAAATGTCACCAAGATACTCTCAGTCTTACACAGGAAAAGACCCGAATACATACGATAAATAAACGAGAATTATACTATAATTATTTGTATAAAAAAGTGGTATATAACATGAGATTTACCCCCGCATTTCCCAAATGTTCCATGTTATCTTCGGCTATCTATTATTAGTAACCATGACTATCCCGTTCCTAATGGTGTCCCATGATGTAATCCAGCCCGTGAAACCCTCTACCCTTCCGCTGAAAGCACACAGTCCCGCTTCTCACGTCCATATATTGTAACTCCTCCCTTGATGTTTTTTCCAAGGACACACACACACACACACACACACACACACACACACACACACACACATATATATATATATATATATATATATATATAGTGTTTTTCTATCGAGACACCTGGTCTACCTCAACATGTGGGAGGGGGCATTCTGCTTGAAATAGATCTATAATAGTCTCCCTTTATTTCTTTATCAGCAATATATATATATATATATATATATACTGAGGTTTTCGCGGGTGTTTGTATGTAGGTCTTTGGTTATTCGGGTTTTCTCCCGCGTAAAAGTGAAGTGAAGTGAAATATATTTCTATTTCTATTTCTATTCTATTCTATTTCTACTTCTGTTTCTATTCCTATTCCTTTCCAGTAGAGGATCAAAAGGTAGGCTCCCTCTTTTGTGTTTAATGAATTCAAAAGGAATTCTTTCTTCTCTATATTTTTCTGCTAATTAAGGACTCCGGTAGCAAATGCAAAGGCTCCATTATTAATTTATCAAATACAGAAATACTTCTCTTTTTTTCTCCCCCCACTTGGTCTAATTACCCTGGCATTACGTGTGAAAACCCAACGATTGTTGGGATAATGGCTGCTGTTTTAACTGTTTACGCTTCCTCCATCTCATTTTCTTTTTCTGATGGCTTATATTCCTCCTCCAGCTATGAAAGAAATGGGCGACAAAAGCTTGTGCTTGTTTTTCTTTCGTGTTGAGGTAAATTAAGTAGGTGGAAATGGAGAAATCCGTCACTGTGAAGAACAGAAAGCAGAGTCAAGTGACTTTTATCTCACTTAGCTGAAATGGATCATTTATCGGAAATGGTATAGGACCATGATGGCGAACCTATGGCACGGGTGCCACAGGTGGCACACGGAGCCATATCTGTGGGCATGCGAGAGTTGCCCTACCTCAGTCCAGCACTCATGTGCACACTGGCCACCTGATTTTTGGGCCTTCCGGACCCACCAGAAGTCAGGAAACGGGCTGTTTCTGGGCCTCCGGAGGGCCTCTGGAGGGCCTCTGGGGGAGTGCGGAAGGCTGTTTTTGCCCTCCCCAGGCTCCTAGAAAGGCTCTGGAGCCTGGGGAGGGCAAAAAAATGGGCCTACCAGGCCCACTGTGCCATCGCATGCCAAAAGCAGGGGGGAGCGGGAGGGTCACGCACGCATGTGTGGGGGGACGGGGCGCATTGAATTATGGGTGTGGACATGCATGTGCGCAATCTCCCCCCACTACCCCCCGTTTTTGGCACATGACAGCAAAAAGGTTAGCCATCCCTGGTATAGGATCTCCTGCTCAAGCAGAGAGGTTGGACTAGAAGACCTCCAAAGTCCCTTCCAACTTTAGAGAGAATAGCTTGACGCTTTGGAGAATAGCTTGACCCCCCTCTCTTCATTGTGGCAACCCCTGAGATATTGGAACACTGCTAAAAAAAAGGCAAGACAAGAAACAATGGATGGAAACTAACCAAGGAGAGAAGCAACCTACCCTGTTTCCCCAAAAATAAGACATCCCCTGATAATAAGCCCAATCGGGCTTTTGAGCGCATGTGCTAAAATAAGCCTCACCCTGAAAATAAGCCCTCCCCGAAAATATTTAAACACAGAGCTGGAAATCAGGTAAGATGGCAGGAGAAGCCCCATCTTGCTCCACGCGCCCCAAAATAATAAGACCTCCCCGAAAATAAGGCCCAGTGCTTATTTCGGGTTCAAAAGAGCCTTGGTAGTACAGTGGTCTAAGGCACCCTGTTATTAAGCTAGTTATTAAGACCAGCTGCCTGCAATTACTGAAGGTTCGAATCTCGCCAAGGCTCAAGGTTGACTCAGCTTTCCATCCTTTCTAAGGTAGGTAAATTGAGGACCCAGTTGTGGGGGCAATAAGCTGACTTTGTATAAATATACAAAAGGATGAAGGCTATTGCTTAGCGCATTGTAAGCCGCCCTGAGTCTCCGGAGAAGGGCGGCATATATTTTCAGGGAAACACGGTAGAACCAAGGAGAACATTCCTCATGGTGAGAGCAATCAACCAAGTTGTCAGAGCTCCCACACTGGAGGCTTTCGGAAAGGAACTGGTTCATCATTTGTTTGAAATGGTATAGGGTCTCCGGCTGAAGCAGGGGGTTGGACTAGAAGGCTTCCAAGATCCCTTCCAACTCTATTAGTCTATGTTCTGAGAGTGAATGAGTCAAAATAGAAGAAGACCAAATAACCTGTTAGTTAGTTGGGGTGAAAAAGAACTCAGTGGGGACTTCTTTCTCTCCAACCCTCCTCCCCAAATCTTTAAAAATGGTTGTCCCCTTAAATGCTAAATTGTTAAGGAAAGGAAGCTGTCTTACTTTGCTTCTTCTCACTGACGAAGGAAGCTATTCCGTATTTTCCTGAAAGCGAATAACAGTAAAATGGCTTTTTTTCCCATATGGAAAAAATGCTACCATCTAATTAACTGGTGAATAAACAAAACCTGTTAATGGTTTAAAACTCAGGATAGATTCTTGAGGCTGTGTCCTGTCTCTGGAGTGTGATTAGGGAACTATTTCACATATCAAATTCTCTTGAAGACTAATTTCTGCCTAGTCTTCCACTCCTGAACCGTTTGGGTTCAGAGAGTCCCAGCTAGTCACACGCTGTGATATTTAAGCTTTTCTAGCAGAGAAGGATGAGGGTTATTCAGCCCTTCGGGAGGTCTTCTGAAGAAGAGGATGGTAGCAACTCAACTAGCATGCTAGGAGTCTAAATGGGACATTCTTGTTGGTGTTCAACTTCTCCATTTGACTGTTGGAAGAAATGTCCACTTGGGTTCAGTTCCAAGTGGGGAAAAAGACACTGGATTCATGGAAGTTGCTTGGAAAGAAGGTTTATGGATGAACAGGATCACACGGCTTGAGTTCCTGGGCAGAAAAAAAAGGGAAGAGATGCTGAGAGTGCCCGGGTTTTATGCCCTCTCTGGGCTTTTGAATTTGAGCTTGTATTCTGATTGGTTGTCAGACTCCCATGGGGCCATGCAGGGGCAACTCTGTAGGTTGTGTTTTGAGTCCCAAGCTTGGTTGAGCCTCCCTAACCTTTTGACTCCTTCCTTTCTTCTTCCTGAGAGCACTTTTTAGAACTTTATATCTTCAAAGCTGTTGAGCAGCATTTGTGGAAAATGTTCTTTTTTCTCCATCTCCATTCCCCATCCCTCCGTCTCTCTTTCTCCCTCTTTCTCTCTCTCCCTCCTCCCCCCTCTCTCTCCCTCCTTCTCTCTCCATCCCCTCCCCCCTCCCTCTTCAATCTCTCCCTCCCTCTCCCTCCCTCCCTCCCTCTCCCTGTCTCCTTCTCTCCCTCTTTGTCCTTCTCTCTCCCCCCTCTCCCTCCCTCTCTCTCCCTGTCTCCTTCTCTCCCCCTTTGTCCTTCTCTGTTTCTCCCTCCTTCTCCCCTCCCCTCCCATCCCTCTCTCCCTCTTCCTCTCTCCCTCTTTGTCCCTCCCTCTACCCTCCCTCTCCCTCCCTCTCTCCCTCTTCCTCTCTCCCTCTCCCTGTCTCCTTCTCTCCCTCTTTGTTCCTCTCTCTCCCTCCCTCCCTCTCTCTCCCTCTCTCCCTCTTCCTCTCTCCCTCTTCGTCCCTCCCTCTACCCTCCCTCTTCCTCTCTCCCTCTTTGTCCCTCCCTCTCCCCTCCCTCTCCCTCCCTCTCTCCCTCTTCCTCTCTCCCTCTCCCTGTCTCCTTCTCTCCCTCTTTGTTCCTCTCTCTCCCTCCCTCCCTCTCTCTCCCTGTCTCCTTCTCTCCCTCTTTGTCCTTCTCTCCCTCCTCCTCTCCCTCCCCTCCCACTCCGTCTCTCCCTCTTCTCTCTCTCTCCCTCCCTCTCCCTCCTTCCATCTCCCTGTCTCCTTCTCCCCCTCTTTGTCCCTCTCTCTCTCTCCCTCTCCCTCCCTCTTTCTCCCTGTCTCCTTCTCTCCCTCTCCCTCCCTGTCTCTCCCTGTCTCCTTCTCTCCCTCTTTGTTCCCCTCTCTCTCCCTCCCCCTCTCCCTCCCTCTCTCTCCCTGTCTCCTTCTCTCCTTCTTTGTCCCTTTCTCTCTCTCTCCCTCCCTCTTTCTTTCTTTCTTGTCAGGAAGGAAAATGGAGAAAGATCCTTTTCAGCAAGCTTTTAGTCTTCAAAATCTCCGGAGATCTTTGCTTCGCCTTCCTTGAAGAACTCTTTATCTAACTCCATCCTGCTCCCAGAAAGGCAACAGGCTTCATTTGTTTCCTTTAAGTGCTTCTTTGGCTGGCCATTTTCATTTTATCTTGGTTTTCTCCATCCTATTGGATGCAGGCAGCGCTTGATGTCCATTCGCAGTTCACCTCTCACCAAGTCCCGCTTTCTTCATTTGTCGTTGTTGTTTAAGTCTGCTTCTCAGCAAGATGGATGATGGGATTTGCATACTAAGGAAAGAAAGGAGATTTCCCAGCTGGCAGCTAAAAAAAATGAAGCTGCACATCTACACGCCTGGATCTTATCGACAACTTCCTTATCAAAAATTACCTTTCTGATCTTGACAACTATGTTTTTTGCACGGCAAGTTTCTGCTGGCTGCAAACACACATATACGAAGAAATGTAACAAAGGAGCCCTGGACAGCTAGGAAACACCAGATATGAAGGAAATGAGACTGGAGAATCAAAACTTGGGGGTGAGGGCCATGCAACATGGACTTTGTAGTATTGTTACAGTTGCTAACTAACGTAGTTATTTTGCATTTTAATTTGGACTTAATTTGGATTTCTGTCTCCTTTAAATGATGTTTTAGGTTGATTAAACCATTGCAGACTGAAATGAAAGGCATCCTTTTTAATCAAAGTGTGCTGAATAAATCATAATTAAAATAAACTTCCTGCCTTGGTACTTTATTGGAGACTGGATATACAGAGGCCAGCACCTAGGCCATATTTGGCTAACAGGGTGGGTGAAATTCAAGCAGCTTGGAGGGCACAAAACTAATGCCTATAGCATGGTTCACATCCATTTGTTTTGTGGACCAACAGTGAGCTCAGAGAAGCTTATGAACACCGCAAATTAAGAAGTTTGCCACCGTAGAAATAGCATCGAAATTCGAACAATTGCCTGAGGGGGAAAAACAATGCAGGCTATCCATTTTATCATATATATATATATATATATATATTCGGCCTTATAAGGCCTCATCAGTTAGCCACACCCTCATCTCATGTATCCTCCCTGTAAAGGTACAATATTTGTTTTTCTTTCTTTTTCGTAGGTTTTATGTGTATTTCTGTTTAGCCAGGTTCTACCTACGTAAACCAAGATATTATGCAGCCCTAGTTCAGTGAAATCACTATTCACTAGTTTCTGGGCTTTTTTTTTTCCCTTTAAGTTCCCTTATTATGCAACTAGGGCTGCATAATATCTTGGTTTACGTAGGTAGAACCTAGCTAAAGAGAAATACACATAAAACCCACGAAAAAGAAAGAATATATATATATATATATATAATACTTTTTTAGTCAGGGTTTTTTCCTGAAAGTGGTGATTTGATATATCACCCCACTATGGCCAAGGAAACAACTTGATCTACATAGGAAAAAACCCTGACTAAAAAAGTATTATACATTTGAACCTATGAATTAAAAGAATATATATATATATATATATATATATATATATATATATATATATACACACACACACACATATATATATACACACATATATATATATATATACATACATATATATATATATATATATATATACACACACACATATATATACACACATATATATATATACATACATATATATATATATATATATATATATATATATATATATATACACACACACATATATATATACATATATATATACATATATATATATATATATATATATAGGAACTTGAAATGTATGGACAATTCCCATGTTGCACTCTTAATGCAGTGTGCTCTTAATGCATCTGAATGCATTAGCCTCTTAACACTTAATGCATGCTGGCTGGGGGAATTCTGGGAGTTGAAGTCCACATATTTTAAAGTTGCTGAAATTGGGAAACATGCCCACAGGTGGGTTGCACATACTTTAACAACCTGTTCACCAAAAATGTGAGTGTGTGCACACGTCCGCTTCACGCACCTTCCGCACTTGCATGCAACACCTAAAACAAGGGTTTTTCTATGGGGGCGACTTCTCGCAAAGCTGCTAAGTCAGCCACAGTTTTAGTAGAATGGGAGAGGCACACAAATCAGCTCGGCTGTGGGGTGAGCGAGCCAGAAAGTGAGATATCTAGGACCGGATAGCATCGGGGCAGGTGGGTGGGGCCAACCAGTGCTCAGAACTACTGGTTCGTGCGAACCAGTCTGAACTGGCAGCAGCCCACCATTACTTATGCCCAGTGGTGAAATCTAAATTTTTTTACTACCGGTTCTGTGGGCGTTGTTTGGTGGGCGTGATGTGGCTTGGTGGGTGTGGCTTGGTGGGTGTGGCAGGGGAAGGATACTGCAAAATCTCCATTCCCTCCCCACTCCTGGAGAAAGAATATTGCAAAATCTCCATGGGCCAGCCAGAGGTGGTATTTGCCGGTTCTCCGAACTACTCAAATTTTCCGCTACCGGTTCTCCAGAACCTGTCAGAACCTGCTGGATTTCACCCCTGCTTATGGCCCTTTTTCCATGCAGTTGTTCTCCTAAAGCACAGTTGTTGAGTTTATAACACATCCACTGTTTTTGGATGGTAGAACACACTGTCGCCAATCCTCAGGGCACAAGGGATGATTGTCGTCATTATTCAATCATACTTGCCAATCTAAGATTAACTTTCCCTGCTTCTTACCAATAAAGGCTATCTATTACTTAATGCCCATTAAGGCTAACTGTCCTCTTCAAAGTCAAATTTTGACACTTTGTGTCTCAAACTTTGATTTGGATCACTACTTTCTCCATGGTTCCTGACAGTTGTAGGCAATTATATTGAGAATAATAATAGAGTTGGAAAGAATCTTGGAGTACTTCTAGTCCAACCACCTGTTCAAGCAGAAGACAATCCCCCATTATGGACAAATGGCTGTCCAATCTCTTCTTGAAAACCTCCAGTGTTGGAGCATCCACAACTTCTGAAGGCAAGCTGTTCCACTAGTTAATTGTTCTCACTGTCAGGAAATTTCTCCTTAGTTCTAGGTTGCTTCTCTCCTTGATTATTTTCCTTTCATTATTTCTCCTGTTCTCAGGGGGTTTGTAGAATAATTTGATTCCTTCTTTTCTGCAATACCCCCTCAAATATTGGAAGCCTGCTATCATGTCACCCTTAGTTCTTCTACGTGGGCTATCTTGTAGTTTCCTATCTCCCCTGGTTTTGTATATGTTTTGTATATTAAATTGAAGAGGTATTTGCAGCAAAATTAATGGACCAGACAGAACTGGTTTCAGTGAAATTGATCCTAGAATCTCTCCTTTCTGAAGTAGTTCAGAAACTGTAGATTTACTTTCACTGCTTTCTCATTGCATACAGATAGTCCCTCAAGTTATGATTGTAATTGAGCTAACAGTTATGGTCATAAGTCATGACAGACAAAGCAGGTCACCACGTGACCAAAACCAAATTTATGAATTTTAAACAAATACAGCAGTTACCGCATTTCCCTGAAAATAAGACAGGGTCTTATATTAATTTTTGCTCCAAAAGATGATTAGGGCTTATTTTCTGGTTAGGTCTTATTTTGGGGGGGAAATACTAAATGCATCCATCTGGCTGACAATCGTAACTGGGGCTTATTTTGAGGGTAGGGCTTATATTATGAGCATCCTGAAAAATCATGCTAGGACTTATTATCTGGTTGGGTCTTATTTTTGGGGAAATACAGTACTAAATGCACCCATCTGGCTGACAATCGTAACTGGGGCTTATTTTGGGGGTAGGGCTTATATTACGAGCATCCTGAAAAATCATGCTAGAACTTATTTTCTGGTTGGGTCTTATTTTGGGGGAAATACGGTACTAAATGCACCCATCTGGCTGACAATCATAACTGGGACTTATTTTGGGGGTAAGGCTTATATATTACAAGCATCCTGAAAAATCATGCTAGGACTTATTTTCTAGTTGGGTCTTATTTTCAGGGAAACAGGTTATTAAGTGAACCAATTTCTTACCAAGGGCTGGATTTTGTCAGAAATTGGAGATAAATGTGGTTTTCTGGGAAACCATCATAAATTGCAGTTATGGGACAGTGGGATGGTATAAATGACTGTAACTGAGGCCTGATGGTCAAGCATCCAAAATGTGATCATTTGATCATGGGGAGAGGAAGGGGATGTTGGAACTTTGAAACCAAGTCATAAGTCTCTTTGGGGCGGAGTGGGGTGTCCATCAAACCAGTCATAAGTCGGGGACTACCTGTAGCACAATGTTTATTTAAAGATGACTTGGAAGACAAGGTAAAATGCAGAGAGTCCTTAAGCCCAAAGCTGGTTTTGATACTTCTGGAACTATCTCTAATGACCGTGATCTTAAAGTCTCTTTAAAATACATTTTATCCATCAGGTAGACAGTGACAGGAGGGAGGCAGTTAAGGTCACTTTCTCCAAAAGATTCTGGTTTTGCTGCCAAAGCTTCATTTTATTTTACTGTCTCACTTTGGAGGTCTGCTAATTTCCCCTTTGCTGCAAAACCTCAAGAGCACTCAAACACTCAAGGCGTTTTGCACCCAGGTGTAGATATTGTCAGGATGACATTTGAGAAATTATAAGGAGGGAAGGTAGCTGCCTACACAGGAACACAACTGTAAATAACAGTTGCTGAAATCTCCAGGGGATACGCTAAATGGATGTTGCAGCCTGCTCAAATACCCCCAGAAGAGTTTATTATATTTAATGCGTGCATACATACAGATGCACCTACTAAGCTGGTACCGTTTGCTGGAGGACAAGATTTAAATACACTGTGGTCTAAGCATTGCCAGCTAAACACTCGTTTGTCCACGTTACAGCAGAAAGCTGAAGATATTCCTTTTCATCTTGATATGACACTCTTTCTCCATATCAGCTCATCTTCCGTTCAGATAAATATGGTATCTCTTCCCATTAGCAGGGGAAATTCTCAGCGGTATGAATGACATTTTTCTCCATTAAATCCTGCCTTCCTTCTCATTTAGTCCTATTTTCCTTTTGGGATAAACAGTACAATGGGCACATTGTTAAAGAAGAATTTCTGGTGAGATAGGTAGCTGTATACAATAGATAGATAGATAGATAGATAGATAGATAGATAGATAGATAGATAGATAGATAGATAGATAGATAGATAGATAGATAGATAGGATAGGATAGGATAGGATAGGATAGGATAGGATAGGATAGGATAGGATAGGATAGGATAGGATAGATGAGATGCGGCTCCCTAAGTGGCTCAGTGGCTAAGACGCTGAAGCTTGTCAATCAGAAAGGTTAGCAGTTCAAAGCCCTCGTATAGGTCTCCTGCATGAGCAAGAGGGTTGGACTAGATGACCTCCAAGATCCCTTCCAACTCTGTTACTGTTACTTCAAGATAGATGAATTTCTGGTGAGATAGGTAGCTGTATACGATAGATAGATAGATAGATAGATAGATAGATAGATAGATAGATAGATAGATAGATAGATAATAGATAGATAGATAGATAGATAGATAGATAGATAGATAGATAGATAGATAGATACCATATTTTTCGGAGTATGAGATGCATTTTTCCCCCTAAAAGAGGGTGAACATTTTGTTGTATGTTATACACTGAATGTAGCCCCGTCCACCCAGCAGCCCCCACCCTTCAGCCTCCCTCCAAAAGCTCCGTTTGAGAGGCTGCCTTTGGAAAGAGAAGCTCCTTTGCAAATGGAGCTTTTGAAGCTTTTGGAGGTGGCAAATGCAGCCTCCCAAATGGAGAGCCTGTCAAGCGACCTCCATGTGATGATCAGCTGCATTTTTGAAGCTGTGTATCTGTCCCAATGAGGCACGTGTGCACTCACAACCAGAGAACCTGTTGCTAAAGTTCACCTCTGGGAACAGCTGATTGGGGGTATTCTGGAGGCGATCCATCAGCCAATCAGCTGCTTGTGCTGAATTAGGCTAATGTGCTGAAGCTGACCAGGCTGTTTGCTGTTTGCTGCAAGGATGCTAGCCAGATGAATGCTGGTAGGCAGAGGCAGAATTTTTTTTTCTTATTTTCCTCCCCCTAAAATAAGGTGTGTCTTATACTCCGAAAAATATGGTAATTAGAGAGAAATAGAGAGATAGAGAGATACAAAGGTAGATATATTAGATGATAGATAGATAGATAGATAGATAGATAGATAGATAGATAGATGATAGATAGATAGATAGATAGATAGATAGATAGATAGATAGATGATAGATAGATAGATAGATAGATAGATAGATAGATAGATAGATAGATAGTGATGACCAGGGGTGTGGCACGAAAGCAACACAACCAGAAAACAGGTCTAACTCCCCTTTATTGCTCCAACTTTGTCCCCAAATGTCTCCACGTTTACTACGAGTCCTGGAGCAAAGCTCTCACACACACCTTCAGAAGCCTCTAGCTGAGAATAGTCCAGTAAACCAGGTTAGTCAAACAGTAACCAGGGCCAGCAGTCCAATAAGCCAGGTTAGCTAAACAGTAACCAGGACCAATAGTCCAGTAAGTCAGGTTAGCCAAACAGTAAACAGAGCAAGAGGTCTAGTGAAGCAGGCTAACCGGGCAAGCCCCATAAGAAAGAGCACAGTAATCACCAGGCGTTGACAAATGCACACAAGGCTCCACAGATTCAACCCTTGTTCCTGACAAATGCCCCTCCCACCAGCACCTCCTTACATCTCAGTCCCCAGGTGTGCCTTGTGAAGGGGGACGAGGCACTGTCCTTTCTCATAGCCGGCTCAGTCTGCGTTGATCTTGCCTTCTCTCTTCTCTCCATGCTCTAGGAACAGGAGGGGGTGGTCCTTGCTCATCACCTGAGCTCTGTCTCTCCTACTCCTCCCAGTCTACAAATCTTTCTAATCCAGACAAGCTCTACCCAGACTGGCTCTGCCCTTCCCCAGTTTCCTCCAGGGCCAATGGAGCCACCTCTCGATCTACGTTGGCTCTTGTTCCAGCTCATCTTTCCCCACAGATTCAGACTCTGACGGGGGCATGATATAGATGGATGGATGGATGGATGGATGGATGGATGGATGGATGGATGGATGGATAGATAGATAGATAGATAGATAGATAGATAGATAGATAGATAGATAAAAATATTAAAAAATTAGTACAATGCTTCAGACATTCTTTCACACAGGGGAAAAAAAGTCATATCAACAGAAGGAATGGGAAATATTTTAGGAAGGACCTTCCTTATGCCATCTTTATGACTGTGAAATGTTGACAGCTTTGATTCTTAGGTTTAAATTATGTCCTGCTGGGTAGCTGAAAACAATGTGCTTCAGTCTCGGTGGTATAGCGCAGCAACGTAATTTCAGAATTTAGTACTTGCTTTCTTTTTATTTGGCTATCTATCACAGAGGTTCTTTCTATGTGGATATTTTCTTTTCTTTTCTTTCTTTTTTTTTTTTTTTTGAGACCCAGGATGCACAAATTTGCCAAGGGATGAACTCAGAGCCTTCGGAAAGCTGGTGCCATTTATAAAACCAGATGAACCGAGGTTAGTTAGCTGATGAGTAATGATTTCTGGCAACCATGAGTTGCATCTCAACACATCCAGAAGATACATGCTGGGTGGCATCTACTAAGAAACTGCACCTGGTGTGACCCAGGAGATGGGCCTTTTGCTTCGATGGCATCTGATCTCTGGAACCACATTACCCCCAAGGTGAGACCAGCCCCATTCTTGAGGGACCTCCAGAAATCTCTCAAAACTTGTCTATGTAAACTGTCTTGGGGGGGTTCTCAAGAAAACGATGAGTTAGTGAGGTGGGTATCTTGTTTATAACATCTTAATATCCAGATCACACAATAGCAATAGCACTTATATATATCACTTCCAGAGGTGAACATCAGATGATATAACAACTGGTTCACCCAGCACGGAAAATGTGAGCGTGCGCCTTCCATGCATCCGTGTGGCTTCAAAAACACAGCAACTATATAGGACAGGATAGCGCCGGGGCGGGTGAGTGGGCTCAGCCGTTAGTCAAAACTACCGGTTCACTTGAACCGGTCCAAACCGGCAGCAGCCCACCTCTGACCACTTCTCTAAGTGGTTTACAGGGTCAGCGTATTGCCAGCAACAATCTGAGTCCTCATTTTACCCACCTCGGAAGGATGGAAGGCTGAGTCCACCTTGAGCCTGGTGAGATTCGATCTGGCAAACTGCTGGCAGACGGCAATGAGCAGAAGTAGCCTGCAGTACTGCCTTCTAACCACTGCGCCACTGCAGCTCCTACAATAAATTCCAGTTAAGCTGATTTATGGCTCATGCCTATGCACAAGACTCTAGTTAACTAATGGTCAGCACTGAATTGGCACTAGATAAGAGTCAACAGAATTTCAGAGGGGTTGGACATAGGCTGCTTGTGGGAACATAATGATTCTAGGCTGATTTCTCTCTTGATTCCACTCCTACCGTGTTTCTCCAAAAAGAAACCAGGTATTTTCTTCTGACCCCCGAAAAAAACAGCTAGGCCTTCGTTTTGGAGGGTTCTAACTATTGACTTACCTCGAGACAGTGGCAGACAGCCCCGCCCAACAGGAGCCCACTGTTTGCCCACTTCTTCTACGGCCAATTGCCGCCACTTGCACGCATTGACCCGGCCTCCATTTTGCCCTCAGATGCCTGCTGGAAGGCATCTGCAGCTGATAACAGAGCTCCAGATTGATCCGGAGCTCTGTTATCAGCCTTCTGGCAGGCATCGGAAGGTGAAACGGAGGCCAGGACGATGTGTATGAGTGGCAGCAAGCAGCCGCAGAAGAAGGCGAGGCAGGTGTCGGGATGTGCGAGGCCTGGTAAGTAGGGCAGCTCCAATCCCCCTCCATCCCCACCCTAGCTTATTTTTTACCTGTGTGCCTCGCCCCACCCCCTGCACCCCATGGTGGGCGGAATCTTAATTAGGGCTAATTTTGTGGGTGGGGCTTAATTTGATCGCATGTGATAGGGCTTCTTTTCAAGGTGGGTCGTCTTTTTGGAGAAACATGGTAATCTCTGTCTACACATCTACAGATAGTCCTTGCTTACTAACCGATATCTCAGTAGCTATTTGAAACTATGATAAAACTCCCCAGAGTTACCTATGACCTGTTTTCAAACTTACACACCTTCCACCATGGTCACATGGTCACATTTTGGATGTTTGGCAACCATGGTCATTTGTAGCATCTGTGGTCACATATCTGAGATTTTTGACATTTTGTTGCTGGTTTCCAGCATTTACTTCCAGTTTCTGGCAAAAAAGCTTCATTGGGTGTGTTGCATGTGCTTATGACTGTTAAGCTTGCTTAAGATTGCCACGGTGACTTAACAACTGTCATTAAAAAAAGGTCATAAAATAGTATGGTGACCTACTTAATGACCACAACTTACAATTGTAATTTTGGGCTCAATTGTAGTCATATGTCAAGGACTACCTGTCATGCTCTCTCCTAGCTTTTTAGCCTTTACATTTAATATGTATAAATGTTGTAGCTGTAGAGGTTTTTTAAAAAATATTGTTTACTTTATGGATTTCATTGTATATCTCCCAGCGTCACATGTTGTAAGAGGGCAGCTCCCTAAAAAAAAAAAAGTAATAAATAAACTGAAGCAAAGTTGGGAGAAACTACAAGTTAAAAGTGCCCACAAGCGTCATTGTTGTGCAAAACAAACGGAAACCCAACTTGGCTTCAATTGCAAATAAACTGTTGCAGATCCAAATAAATACGAGTCAGCGCTTCTAATATTCCATTTGTATGCCATAGGTAAGACATCCATCTTGAGCAAGAAATTGAACTGCTTCAAAGTGAATGATGATGATAAGGTAATGAAGAGGTTGCATATTAATGCAAATTAGGCTCAGAGAAAAACTGAGATACACAGCACCTCAAGCCTGCTCTCGTTCCAAACTATTGTGCATGTTACATCATTTTTATTTTACCAAAACACCCACCCACATAGCAATAGCAATAGCACTTGGACTTATATACTGCTTTACAGTGCTTTACAGCCTGCTCTATGGCCCCCAACAATCTGGGGCCTCATTTTACCGACCTTGGAAGGATGTCAGCCTCCGCTTTTTCATTGCTTGCTTGCTCGGCTGCCATTGTAACGGGGGGAGGGGGAGCTGTTTGAATGTCTGGGAGGGGGAAAGTGAGCTGGTGGAGAAGAGAAGAGAAAGTTTTCTTCAGCGTTTTCTTTGAAGCTGATAACTACTTAAGGTCAACCGTCGTCGCATACCAGGAGGATGGCACCATCAGACGCTGCACCCCACATGACCCCTGGGGGGAATGTGGATTGGATAATTCTGACTGGACGGTTGGGGGAAGGGTTTTAGGGATGCTTTCTATATGTAATTTTCGCGCCTATTGCCTCAGACCTTGCTTTTCTTTGGTTGCATTCAGTTCATACTCAGTAAAAGTACCTTTCTCTATGAAAATGGAGTCGGGGTTTTTCTTTCTTGAGTACTGAAAGGAGGCACACCTGACAGCTGAGTCAATCTTGAGCCTGGTGAGATTTGAACTGCCAAATTGCAGGCAGCCGGCAGGCAGCAGAAGTAGCCTGCAGTACTGCATTCTAATCACTGCGCCACCACACCACCATACCCAATACCTTATGTAATAATATACAATCCAATGCATTTTCTGAATAGAAATCCCTAAATCAGTGTTTCTCAGGTTCAGGGCTGAGGAAGAGGAACTGCCTTCTGCACTGATCCAAGAACACTTAGGGCAGAGAACAGGCAGGAACAGTGATGATCAGCCAGATTACTTGTGAGGAGAAAATCTCGTCCTTCTTGATGGGCTGCACCAGAAGCTGGCTATTGACCACAGCGGACAAAGGGAGGCGATGTTGGGTTCCTTTCCTAGCTGTGTGTTTTCTGGTCATTCTGATTCCTGCCTCACTTTGAATTGACACTGTCTTGACTTGGATCCTGCCACTTACAGCTTAACTTCCCCTTAGCAGTTTTTTCTTTTCTACTGAGTCCTCATCAGCAGTGAAATGCTACCCGTTCACACTGGTTCAAGTGAACCAGTAGTGATAAAAACTAAGCTACCGGTTCATCTGAACCGGTATTTCCGACGATCAGCTGTGCCGTGCAATTTAAAATTGCTAGAAAGCAGGAAATCCTACTTTCTAGTGAATCTAAATCGCACGGCACAGCTGTTCTCCCCTCGCTGTTCTACTTACCTTCCCAAGCTTCCTTTTTCCATGTGAAGCACACTTTTGCTGTGTACTGTGCATGTGCATGCGTGCAGCATGTGTTTGGTGCACACTATGCATGTGTGTGCAGCATGCATTTGACATGCACTGCACATACGCACACATTTGGCACGTACTGTGCATGCATGTGGGCAACGCATGCACCGTGCATGTGTGGGCAGTGAGCCAGTGGTAAACTGGGGGGGGGATTTCACCACTGGTCCTCATAATGTGGCCTTTGTCTTGTTCTTGGACCATGAGTGAAACTTGAGTTACCCTTAGCTATTTCAGTGTTGAAGCAAGTTGTTTCTTCTTATTTCTGATGAGCTTGTGGTGGCGCAGTGGTTAGAATGAAGTTTTGCAGGCTAACTCTGCCAACTGCCAGTAGTTCAGTCCTGACCTGCTCAAGGTTGACTCAGTCTTCCCATCTTTCTGAAGTCGGTAAAATGAGGACCCAGATTGTTGGAGGCAAGATGCTGATGTTGTAAACCACCCACAGAGTGCTGTAAGGGGCAATATATAAGTCTAGGTGCGATTGCTATTACTGAAAATTCCAGTAATGTGCTAAAACTGCCACATCACTCACTGTCACGCTTCAATCTACGAGGCCTCTGCTTTTAGAATTATTGCTTCTAATATGTCTTCTCTATATGTCACCTTCTCCTCTCGCTTTCATTTTTATCAGCTCAACTTTCTTTTTTCTTTTTGTCAACTATCAGCCTTGCTGTAGAAACCTATAATTCTTTTGTCATAGTTCTATTTCATTTTGGCACTGCTGTATCACATCCCTCACCTGTGGCAGAGATCTATTAAGTGCCTTGAAGACAATGCAGTAATTATCAGGAATCAGCATGGATTCTGACAAGAACTAGGTTTTTATGGGATAGCTAATGCTTTAGAAGGCAGAAGTATAATAACATGTTAGGTTACAGCAATAGGTTGAAAATAAGAGAACGGAGTTTAAGTGTAACCAGTGCAATTCATACTTAAGAAACAAATCTTTTGTAGTTCGATGATCAGCTCTACCTCAAGTTGTAGCTCAGCTTTTCTGTATGATTTCAGAATATTCTTGCCTACAAGCAGTGGTGGGATTCAGCCAGTCCGCACCACTTCGGGAGAACCGGTTGTTAACTTTCTGAGCAGTTTGGTGAACTGGTTGTTGGAAGAAATCATTAGGGTAGAGAACCGGTTGTTAAATTATTTGAATCCCACCACTGCCTACAAGTGTACAATTCTTGCTTCTTGGTCAATATTCAAAATTAGTTTCCACACCATCACAAAAATCAACTGGCATTATTAACAAAATAACAGAATTGGAAGGGAGCTTGGAGATCTTCTAGTTTAACCTCCTGCTCAAGCAGGAAATCCTATACCAGTGATGGCTAACCTTTTTGCCATTGCGTGCCAGGAGCGGGAGAGGTGGCACACGCATGTGCCCACACCCATAATTCTATGCGCCCTGACCCTGTACATGCATGTGCAACCCCCTCCCCACGCTCCCCCCACTCCTGGCATGTGATGGCACGGTAGGCCCATTTTTTGCTCTCCCCAGCCTCCAGAGCCTTTTTAGGAGTCTGGGGAGGGCAAAAACGACCTCCCCGCCCCCCCAGGAGGCCCTCCAAATGCTGAAAATGACCCGTTTGCCAACTTCCGGTGGGGGGGAAATGAAACTTTGATTTTGGGTTTTACTGATTTAGATTGATTTCTTGTTACAGAAATGGCTAGTTTATATTGTTTTGGGAAACTAAAAAGTTGAGGTTCGATGTTAACGCTTTATTCTAGAGCCAAGGTGGCTACTTCTGCTGCCTGCTGCCTGCCTACAATTTGGCAGTTCAAATCTCACCAGGCTCAAGGTTGACTCAGCCTTCCATCCTTCCGAGGTCAGTAAAATGAGGACCCAGATTGTTGGGGGTAATAGGCTGGCTCTTTAAACCACTTAGAGAGGGCTGTAAAAGCACTGCGAAGCAGTACATAAGTCCTATTGCTATTGCAACGGAGAGAATCAGAAGTCAACACTTTATTTTTCTCCCTCCCTTCCTCACTTTTCCTTGCCCTTTTTCTCTTCACTCTGTCCTATTATTTTCTTTCATGTTTTATTTTATTCTATAATCTAATAAAAAAAAATGTTAAGAAAAGAAAAGAAAAGAAAAGCTTGGAGTGATCTTACTTTTCGTTTGGTGTCTCCTTGTTGTGGTCTGCCAGCAGCCTGCAGAGCTGGCAGCAGAGTTGGACAGTGAGGAGGTGGGGGAGGAACATGGGCCAGACCTGGAGTCTGGGGAAGGCTTGGACGAGAGCTCTGCGTTGGAGGCAGAGAGGGGGCCAGGACCACCTGGGAGCTGTATGCGGACTCCGGAGCCTCCAGAGTTGGACATCAGAGAGGCAGAGGAACAGGGGGAGCCTGTTCCTAGTGTGTGCATGCGCAGAGCTGCCAGAAGGCAAGAACAGTTAAAACAAAAGGAACAACTCAGGAGTAAGGCTTGGAGATGATCGGCCCCTCCCATAAGACATAAAGGAAGAGCAAAGGCACGTGGGCAACATTGTGGATGGTGTTGGTTTGTACTTTGAAGCTCCGTTTTTGACTCTGTGTTTCCGTGTGGCCTTGCCAAGATAATTGCCAATTAGGTCTTTGGCCAGATAAAGGTGGGTGTTTACCAGCCTTATCCGAAGGACTGTGGCAGACTTCTGTTGGATTATTTATAAACTCTTGGTGGTTCAGCATGTGCTGCGAATGAAAGGAATTCACAGCCGTTAAAATAAAAATAAAAGGGTTTTTGGGACTAATTGTGTGCTTTTTACTATATTAGGAAGGCTAGGTCAGAACACTCCTGTTGCTGAGATTCCATTTGTCACATTGACTGCAACGATGAAAGACATGCATGTCCCCAGTAGGTGTAGCTTAACACTTGAGCATAAGGCCCAGGTCATTCTAGTCATCGGCTGACATCTCACTGCTTCTATTTCAGGCGAAGGCAGCTCTTCCCAGGATTCTGAGACTTTCTCATGCAATTTCTACAACACATCCCATGGTTAAATATAGCACCGGATTGCTTTTCTCAAAAAGCTATTCATATGGAATGTAAGCATATATGACAGGAAATGTCCGATCACCAAATCTGAGTCTCTTGCATCTCTCAAACCGATGGTCATAACCTGCCTCCTCAAGGAGGTGATATTTGAAGCAACCTTTTGAAAACATTAGTTCACTGCTAAGATGCGTAACGACATCTTATACAACCGTAAACAAGGCGTGAGTGTTAGTACTGGGATTGATACAGAAGGTAATGCTGCTCCACGTACAAGCACAACTGAGCCTGGAATTTTGCTTGTCACTCATTGCGGTTGCTAAGGGAGGCACCTGGGTGCAATCTGAGCTCTCCCCGTGGTAGTTGTTAAGTAACCATGCAGATTGTTACCGTGTTTCCCTGAAAATAAGACCCTGTTTTATATATATATATATATATAACCCTGAAATAAGCGCTTGGCCTTATTACCATGCGCTCAAAAGCCCGATTGGGCGTATTATCAGGGGATGTCTTATTTTGGGGGAAACAGGGTAGGTGATTATACTGGGGATCTGGAGCCAGGTGAGAAAGAAAAACAGGCCTTCGCACCCCCCTCCCAGGTCCTCCAGAGGCAGGAAACATCCTGTTTCCCTACTTCTGGTGGGCCCAAAAGGCCCGAAAATCAACTGGCGGTGCGCGCATGCACGCCAGAGCTGAGCTGGCATGCCCACCGATATAGCTACTCGTGCTACCTGTGGCACGCGTGCCATAGGTTTGCCATCACGGACCTAGAAGAATGAAATATTTTGAGAAATATAAAAAAAAAGGCAGAATATTATATTTTCCAAAGGGAGAAATGGAGAAACATGGTTTTTTTTAAAGCAACCCCCACTTTCTTAATAGCCCCAGCAGATATCTTGTGCCCATTAAGAAAGACTGGGCCAGCCTATCTACAAAACAAAAGACCTTCAGCACCAGGATGATGGGATTATCCAACAAGCCCCTTCATTGCATCAGCCAAACTTCAACCAAACATAAGCTCAGACAAATTCCTAGATTTTTACATGGCCCTGTGGGAGTCTGACAACAGCCAATAGAATACATGTTCTTGCACAGGAACAGGAAGTTCAAGTGCAAAGCCCAAGAGAAGGTATAAACACCCCCCACCCTCAACTCCATGGGGTCAGCTGCCCAGAACCCATGTGGTTCTGCTTCATTAAACCATCTTTCCAATCAGCCTCCATGTTTCCAGTGTCTTTCTCCCGGCTTGGAACTGAACCAGATGGATATTTCTCTCAACACATATGATAGACAATATTATAAACGTTTTTATTTTATTTATTCATTTTTTGTATGCCAGCTTTATTATTTTTACCAATAACTTAAGGTGGCCAACGTATCCAACATACTTTCCTCAGCCTATTTTCCCCCTCAGATCAGCTCTATGAGGTGGTTTGGGGCTGAGGGAGAATGACTAGGCCGAAGTCACCTAGCTGGTTTCCATGGCTAAAAACAAGACTTCCTGCTTTCTACTCTTGTGCCTTAAGCACTAGGCCAAACTGGCGCCACTTTCACTACCACCCAGTATTTTTTTTCCAGGCTTGGGGACATGGAGAAGATAGCCAGAGGGCACTGCTTGTGGAGAAGAGATAGCAGAAGAGCATGGCCTAGGGAAGGAATATAGGGGTGGCCTAAGAATGTTCTGGAGACTGCAAAGCAGGGGTGAAATGCTCCTGGATCGGACTGGACTGCCTGATCCGGTAGCGATTTTTCCCTGTGGTTTGGCGATCCGGTAGCAATCGCCGCCCAGGTGTCATTACTGGTTTTAACCAGGAAGTAATGTTTTTTTACCTTCTGTGCATGCGCAGAAGGTTTTGCGCCAGGAGTGGGTTCTAATTTTTTTTACTACCGGTTCTGTGGGCGTGGCTTATTTTGTGGGTGTGGCTTGGAGGTCATGTGACTAGGTGGGCGTGGCTAGCTGGTCAGAGTCATTTCTGGAAGGTCCTCGCACTTACGACCAGTCCTCGCACTTACGACCCGACTCATTTGTTTGCTTTTAACACTGATCAGCTGTAGGGCGGCCCTTTGAAGCCCCGCGGCAAGAGTTTAAACAGGTTTTTTCCCCTCTAGTCATCAGCTGGGACTCAGGAGGCAGCAATAGATTGGGGGTGGGACCAAATAAAAGGTAAGAATAACGTGGGTGGTGGGGGGATGGGAGGGCGGAGGGGGGGAGAACCGGTTCGGTGACGTCATATCATCACCGCTACCGGCTCGGCCGAACCAGACCGAACCGGGAGGAACCCACCACTGTTTTGCGCATGCACAGAAGGTTTTGTGCATGCGCAGAAGGTGTGCGCACGCAGTGCATGTGCTTCCAAACTGGTAAGGAAGATAAGATTTCATCCCTGCTGCAAAGGCTGCATCTGTGCACTTCACTCTTACCTTATCATCTGCAGTAGGTTTCACATATTCTTAGCACCGGTTCGCCACGTGCGTGCACCTTCCATGCATGTGCCTGGCCATCCATGCATGTGCTTTGCTCGCATGCGTGCCTTCCATGCTTGCGGCCAGCCTTGAAAACGTGGCTAAACAAGACGGCATTACACCAGGGCAGGTGGACTGGCCGGGCCCACCCACAGTCACCGCTACCAGTTCTCTCAAACCGGTTGGAACCAGCTGAAAACCACCTCCTTTCATCATCTATTTTGCTTTTCCATTTGGCAAATTCTCATTTAACTAACTAATTAAAAAAAAAAGGAAAGCGATTAAAAGAGAAGCTCGGATGGGAGTGGTGCAAGAGAGATTCCACAGACCCTCTCCTGTTTTCCTCCTGACATCAGAGAAACATCTCGGCGACTTCTATGCCTGCAGAAAAAAAATATGCAGGTCTTTATTTTATTCAAGATTCAAGTAAAAAAAAAAAAAAAAGGAAAGACATCTGCACCACCTGTTAGGATATGGTTTGAGCCTAACAAGTTGTCCAGGCAATATAAGTGTTCTGTGACTTTAACATGAATATGTATTGTGTGACTTTAAAGTTTTACTGCTGATTCATTGTAATGCTGAGTCATGCTGTAATTAGATAATCACTGGTTGTAAACGTATTTAAGAAAGGTACTGTAACGTATTCAGTTGATGATATGCTACCATAGTGTGTGGAGTTGCTATCATTGTGCTATCATTGTTGGATGGATCTGCTACCATCGGGGTTTGTGAACCAGAGTGAGTTTGTTATTCTAACCAACTACTGTTTGTGTGGTAAGAAGATTTTTGTATCACTGGACTGATTTAACTGGCAAAGACTTGGATTGATTTAAAGACTATGAGATTGTTTTTTCACTATAAAGTAAACTTTTGATAAACCAGTTTGCACATCTCTTATTCATTGCTCTCAGCAACGTTTCTCTGTGCTCTACACTCTGCTGGTTGGTAACACAACAATATCCTTAACACCACCAACTGAATCTTGGAATCTCCTGCCCCAAGATGGAGCAAACCTAGAATTGTAGTAGTATGGGTCAACTGTATTCTCAGGCAATTAAAAGCATGCTTCCCCTTTTGAGACAAAATAGATGAATTACCTTAGCTTGTGGGTGGTGCAGATAATTAGAAAATTCTTAGGGCTTTGGGTGGTGTCCTTTGGCTATTCTTTGTTTCTGCTCAAGCTTCAAACAATATTCCCTGATTAATGTCAGGAAGGATGCTCATGAAAAGCAATATATTCTGCTGAATGGCATCTTTGCCTTTAAGCAATCCTACAGTTTTTCAAAGGGACAACTGATATTTATTTTTTTATTTATTTATTTTGTCAAGCATATATAAGATAACAGGTAAAGTATAAACATAATTTGAATACATGAAAAGAGTAAGAGTAAAAAGGAATATTAGGACAGGGACGGTAGGCACGCTGGTGCACTTATGCACGCCCCTTATAGACCTCTTAGGAATGGGGTGAAGTCAACAGTAGACAGTTTAAGGTTAAAGTTTTGGGGGTTTGGGGAAGAAACCACAGAATCAGGTAGTGCATTCCAGGCATTGACCACTCTGTTGCTAAAGTCATATTTTCTGCAATCGACTTTGGAGTGGTTTACCTTGAGTTTGTATCTATTATTTGCTCATGTATTGTTGTGGTTGAAGCTGAAGTAGTCATTGACAGGTAGAACATTGTGGTAGATAATTTTATGTACTACACTTAGGTCAGACCGAAGTCGGCATAGTTCTAAGTTGTCTAAGCCCAAAATTTGAAGTCTGGTGGCATAAGGTATTTTATTGCGGGTAGAGGAATGGAGGACTCTTCTCGTAAAATATCTCTCGATTTTCTCAATTGTATTTATGTCCAATATACAGTGCGGGTTCCAGACAGATGAGCTGTATTCGAGAATTGGTCTAGCAATTTTTTGTGAACTTTATGGGGTTTCCAATTAGGGATGTGACCCAATTGAGAGGTTGCTAACTCCAAGGACACTTGGCTCATCTGCACTATATTTTGGGTTTCCCATCAGGTATACCTTCAGGTCTTCCTAGTCCAGTTCTCATGTGTGTTAATAATAACTAAACCAACTGTTTAGATGTTGAGACTCTAGAAAGAGTGCAGAGAAGAGCAACAAAGATGACTAAGGGACTAAAACATATGGCGTATCAGGGTATGTCTAGTTTAAATGAAAAGAAGGACTAGGGATGACATGATAGCAGTGTTCCAATATTTGAGGGGTTGCCACAAAGAAGAGGGAGTCAACCTATTCTCCAAAACACCTGAAGGCAGAAGCAATGGATGGAGACTACTCAAGGAGAGAAGCAACCTAGAACTAAGGAGAAACTTCCTAAAACTGAGGACAATTAACCAGTGCATCAGATTGCCTTCAAAAGTTGAGGGTGCTCCATCACCGGAGGCTTTTAAGAAGAGACTGGACAACCATTTGTCTGAAATGGTTATAGGGCTGGACTAGAAGAACTCCAAGGTCCCTTCCAACTCCCTTATTCTGTTAACTGACCAAGAAAAAGGAAAAAAAGAGAGAGAGAAGCATGGGTGCTCAAAGATATATTATTTGCTGAAATTCCATTTGGTACCTTTAGCTTCATAAAGATGTAGAATTTTTGGTTAGTGGATTGGAGAGGTTGCATGTTAAGCCTAATGCTATTGTTTTTTCTCCTTTATGGCCTGCTGAAATCTAAGTGATTGAAAAACAGCTCCATTAAACTGTAGCAATTGCAACTTCTGTGAGGAAAGAAGGCAGGAGGGGGGGGAATGGGCATAATGTACTGAGTTATAAATATTTCCTTTCAGTTGTGATCAAGGGAATCAGTTCAAGATTGCATCCAAAGATTGTATAAAAGCGGAGAGAAAGAGATGGGAGGGTGGGAGGGAGGGAGGGAGGAAGGGAGGGAGAGATCTGAGGTTTATTACTGTGATGGAATGTAGTCTGGATTCCCAAGAGGAAGGGAGTAGAGACAATTAAGTGAGCCATGGTGGCGCAGTGGTTAGAAGGCAGTATTGCAGGCTAATTCTGCCCGTTGCCAAGAATTCAATCCTGACGAGCTCAAGGTTGACTCAGCCTTCCATCCTTCTGAGATCGGTAAAATGAGTTCCCAGATTGTTGGGGGAAATATGCTGACTCTGCAAACCGCTTAGAGAGGGCTGTAAAGCGCTATGAAGTGCTACTGCTACTGCTTATATGTTCACATAGTTTGTGTGAGAGAAAGTGGGTCCTCCCTTTACGGCAGGGGTGGGCAACTATGGCATCTTTACGACCTGTGGACTTCAACTCCCAGACTCCTCATCTCCTGAGCCACAGACAGAACACTTCTCAATCACATTTCAGCTTCATCTAATATATTCCGTGACGGAGTTACAATTAAAATACAAGTCATGGCTGCAATTCAGTCAGGGGATCAGAGCCATTTCACAAATGTAATTTGTGAAGACATTCTAGATATCTCTGTTTAGATTCTCCCTCCAGGCAATAAATCTGGAGCAATATGAAGAAGTCACTTGAGGCTCTTCCTTTCTGATTTTTTCCTTCTCGGATTCTGGAGAACATCATCTGAGTGACAATCACAATTTAAAAAAAAATCTCAGCAAAATTCAGTTGGGAACATCACTTTCTTGACCTAAACGCATTAACAGTTCTTAATCCTAAAAAACAAAATTCATTCAATTCCTAGAATTCAATTCTGATTTCACTCACATACACCCATAATGTTGTTTTCTGTTTTTCTGAGGGAGGACGCTTCAGAAGCTTGGCCTGCATTTAAATCCATCCTTACTAAAGATGGAGGTCTTTTCAAATATAGGTAGTCCTCGACGTATGACCACAATTACAGGATTTCCGTTGCTAAGCAAGATAGTTGTTAAGTGAGTTGTGCCCAATTTTACAAAGGTTTTGCCACGGTTCCTAAGCAAATCACCGCAGTAAAGGGAGCACTGAAGAAGCTTCTTGGATGAGAAGCGAAATGTCTTCAAAGAAAAACCAGAAAGTCCAGTTACCTCCTGAAAAAAAGCACCTTTGGGATGATCTAAAAAGTTAGAAATGTAGAATCCTTGTTATCTTCTTCCTCTTCCTCTTCCTCCTCCTCCTCCTCCTCTTCTCCTTCTCCTTCTCCTTCTCCTTCTCCTTCTCCTTCTCCTTCTCCTTCTCCTCCTTCTTCTTCTTCTCCTTCCTCCTTTCTCCTCCTCCTCCTCCAAAGTTGATATATTACTTTGCCTTTTAATCGTACTTTGAAAGTCACATTTAGGGCGAAGGAGAATAATAAACAGTGTAGGAAAAGCAAGATTTCAATGCCATTTTTTTGGTTTCAAAGAATCCTCTGAACAAAATGCTAGCTTTTCCAGCGATTGGTTTATATAATCTGTTCCTTAGGCTAAATTGACTTCCACACTACAACTCTCCACTGTATGCCTTTGAATTTAGAGGGGTTTTGTGTGTGTGTGTCTATTGTTTTGTTATTTTCCCTCAAAGACAGGGCAGGGGGAACTTTAAAAGGAAATCCTGGGTCTGTTGATAATCACTCAACAGAGGATAACCTGCCAAACATTATACATGTCTTTTAATGAGGCACGGCACCGTCGATTTCATTTCGTTCTTTCTTACCTTTATCATAAACTGTTCAGCATTTTCAAAGGCCTGAACGAATATAAAAACGTCCTTTCTAAACAATCTTTTAGGGATAGACTATGCCGGCACTGCTTCAAAGAGAGGCTTTTGAAGCCTCTTCTAAAAAAAGCAATTATAGTTCAATCACACTATTGTGCAAGGAATGTCCTCTAATAAATCTGTTTAGCAGTACACATTGATGGGGGAGCAAGCAAGCAAACAGCTGTGATTCCCAAAGTAGAGGCTACATCCCGTTGTTCCTACCAGTAAGATGCACAGGCTGGAAGTTACTTGTTTGTTTGTTTGGTTGGTTGGTTATGGAGTTTCTCAGTCATCCAGATCATGGTTGTCTCCAAGTTGCTTTTTTGTTTTCAAGAGGCAACTGGACTTTCTGGTTTTTCTTTCAAGACGTTTCACTTCTCATCCAAGAAGCTTCTTCAACTTCTCCAGCACCAATTCCAGAGCATAGCCAGGAGAGTCAATCTGGAGGCCATGTCACCGTCAAAGCCCCTTCTGATATTTGGGGAGAAACATGGAGAGAATTAGCATACGGTTCTCCAAATTTTTAATATTAAAACGTTTTGCTTTCTCAAGCGTTCCCAAGCAGCTGAGAAAACGGAGAAAATGGTGTCCTCGCTCACATTCAGGAGAAGCCACATTCATTGATTTATAGTGTCAAGTTTTGAGGTCGTCTCAAATAAATTGCATTTCAAACAAGGTCTTTGAAGAAAAACTCCTATTTATTAAGCACGACATCCTAACCTGACTCCAATCGAAGCCAACACTGACTTCCAGCCCCAAAATCCTCTCTTTCCGTTGCCCACTCCCCTGCACTCATTGGCCATCTTCCAAGTCATTCTACCCCTAATCTACTCCAGCTCAAAGGAATTTCCCCCTCCTCATCCCATCTCCTAGGGGATATTATCTCCAGGGAAAATAAGTAGGTGAAAAGTCAAACGTCCCTTTCCAGACGCCTACGCTTCTCCTTCTTATGTCAGCACTAGAGTAAATGCAGGTTGAAGTGCTGACATCTAGCCTTATTCATTCCTTTATACTGCACTAGTGAGGCCACACTTGAAGTACTGTGCCTACAGTTCTGGTCACCATGTTACCAGAAAGATGCTGAGACCCTAGAAAGGGTGCAGAGAAGAGCAACAAAGATGATTAGGGGACTGGAGCAGAGGTTGGTTCTATTTACCTTTACTACCAGTTCGCAATGGGGCTGCACGTGCAGAAGCGTTTCCTTGATGTCAGGGTCAGTGGGCGGGGCCTCCAGCTGGTTTTATTACCGGTTCTATAGAACCAGTGCGAACAGGGGGCAACCCACCATTGGACTGGAGGTTAAACCACATGATGAACATCGGTAAATGATCCATGGAGATTCTCAGTCATCCAGGTCATGGTTGTCCCAAAGGTTCTTTTTTTCAAGAGGCAACTGGACTTTCTGTTTTTTTTTTTTTTTTGAAGATGTTTCGCTTCTCATCCAAGAAACTTCTTAAGCTCTGTTCTGAAGGAGCTTCTTAGATGAGAAGTGAAATGTCTTCAAATAAAAAACCAGAAAGTTCCATTGTTTGGTTGTTAAATTTATGTGCCTGTGAAGGATGAAACTGTGGCAGCTATGTGCCTCTTCGTTTCAACGTACCATTAGAGTAACTGGGGCATGGGTGGAGAGGGTAGGTGTTGCTTTTGAATGGGTTAGTTGGAGAAACGAAACTTCTACAATCCAGCTGAAGACTGTGAGAGCCTAAAGCCTTCATCGGGGCCTCAGGCCAATGGGCAGAGCCAGGTCTATGAGGTCCTTTCAAAAGGTCAGAAATGTGGGTGCTGATTTTACCTCTGGGGAGAAGATGCTCCAGAGGTTGGGAGCCACCATAGAAAAGGCTCTTCTCCTAGATGCCACCAGCCACAATTCCTTCAATGATAGAGTCCTCTCATGTCCTTTCTGCCAGCAAAGGAGGGGCAGGTCAATCCCATTAGGGTGAGACAGTTCATTATACAGGTAGTCCACAAATTACAACAGTTTGTTTAGTGATGTCCAAAGTTACAACTATCACCTCCAGTAATGGAGCGCCCATGATTTCTGAAGGCAAGCTGTTCCACTGGTTAATTGTCCTCACTGTTAGGACGTTTTTCCTTAATTCCAGGTTGCTTCTCTCCTTGATTAGTTTCCAACCATTGCTTCTTGTCCTGCCCTCTGGTGCATTGGAGAATAATTTGACCCCGTCTTTGTGGCAGCCCCTCAAATACTAGAATATTGCTATCATGTCCCTGCCCCCCTAGTCCTTCTTTTCTGTAGACTAGCCAAACCGAAATCCTGCAACCGGTTTTCATATCTTTTAGTTTCCAGGCCTTTAATCCTCTTAGTTGCTCTTCTTTGCACTTTTTCCAAAGTCTCAACAACTTTTTTTTTTGTAATGTGGTGACCAAAACTGGATGCGGTATTCCAGGTGTAGTCTTATCAAGGCATTATAAAGTGGTACTAATACTTTATGTGATTTTGATTCTATGCCTCTGTTAGAACATAGAATAGAACATAGAATAACAGAGTTGGAAGGGACCTTGGAGGTCTTCTAGTCCAACCCCCTGCTTAGGCAGGAAACCCTACACCACTTCAGACAAATGGTCATCCAACATCTTCTTAAAAACTTCCAGTGTTGGAGCAGTCATAACTTCTGGAGGTAAGTTGTTCCACTGATTAATTGTTCTTACTGTCAGGAAATTTCTCCTTAGTTCTAAGTTGCTTCTCTCCTTGATTAGTTTCCACCCATTGCTTCTTGTCCTGCCCTCAGGTGTTTTGGAGAATAGCTTAACTCCCTCTTCTTTGTGGCAGCCCTTCAAATATTGGAAGACTGCTATCATGTCTCCCCTAGTCCTTCTTTTCATTAAACTGGACATACCCAGTTCCTGCAACCGTTCTTCATATGTTTTAGCCTCCAGTCCCCTAATCATCTTTGTTGCTCTTCTCTGCACTCTTTCAAGAGTCTCCACATCTTTTTTACATTGTGGCGACCAAAACTGATGTAAAAAAGATGTGGAGACTCTAGAAAGAGTGCAGAGAAGAGCAACAAAGATGATTAGGGGACTGGAGGCTAAAACATATGAAGAACGGTTGCAGGAACGGGGTATGTCTAGTTTAATGTTTGTAGAACCAAGGATTGTATTAGCTTTTTTGGCTGCTGCTGAACACTGCTGGCTCATGTATAAGTAATCGTCCACTCCAAGGTTCCTCTCACAGTTACTGGTTTTGAGCCAGGTTTCACCTAATCTGTACTTGTACCTTTGGTTTTTCCTGCCCAGGTGTAAAACCTTGCTTTTCTCCACATTAAATTTCATTTTGTTAGATAAGGACCCATTGTTCAAGTCTGTGAAGATCTTTTTTGATCCTGAGCTTGTCTTCTTATATTTATCATGATTGTCCCAGGCTCATGTGATCCATTTTACGATCTTTTGACAAGCAAAGTCAATGGGGAATCCAGATTCACATAACAATCATGTTACTAACTTAACATCTGCACTGAGGCACTTAACCACTGTGGCAAGGAAGGTCATAAAATGAGGTAAAGCCAGTGGTGGGTAGTAAAACTTTTTTACTACCAGTTCTGTGGGCGTGGCTTGGTGGGCGTGGCAGGGGAAGGATACTGTAAAATCTCCATTCCCTCCCCTCTCCAGAGGAAGGATACTGTAAAATCTCCATTCCCTCCCCAATCCTTGGGAAGGTTACTGCAAAATCCCCATTTCCTCCCAATCAGCTGGGACTTGGGAGGCAGAGAATAGATGGGGGCGGGGCCAGTCAGAGGTGGTATTTACCAGTTCTCTGAACTACTCAAAATTTCCGCTACCGGTTCTCCAGAACTGGTCAGAACCTGCTGAATACCACCTCTGGGTAAAACTCACTTAACAACCATCTCAGCAACATGGATTTGGGGCTCAATTGTGGTCGTAAATTGAGGAGTACCCGCACTTTGAGAGTATGGAAGACTAAGTCTTTGCCATAATCTGCTTTCCAATTTCCTGAAATTCTTCCTCCTATGAAAAAGAACTTTTTTTTTCTTCTATCTCATTCTCAGAATGTGTCAGAGTTTCTGCTGGTGGGGTTTGGGCATTTTATTGCATTGCAAAAGGATGGAAAATTCTGGTGTTATCTGTTCGCGTGATATCCCGCTTAATTATTCTCCACGGAATATAAAGTGGGATTGGAAAAGCGATTGGAAAGACATTTGACCGGTCAAAATACCAGGAGCATGTAATTCTGCTATAAATCATTTCCATCCTGCATAACAACTACCCTCAGGAAAAAATGGCAAAATGTGTGGCATCTAGAGGACCAAGAACCACAGAATAGGGACAGATGGCGAACATCTGTTTGTTTTTTGCGGTTTTGGTTTCTTCAAGGTGGACAATGCAAGTCACCCGACACCTTTTTTTCAGCATCTCACAAGGAGATGCCGGATCCTCTTGCCAACTTTCTTGTTTTTCAGGAGTGTGGGACCAAATCCAATCATGGTCCAATCATCAGGAAGACAACCGTGGTGAGGAGCCAGACAAACTGAGTTGAAGTGTGCATTTTCATAAATGCATCATTAAATTATTTGCATATAATTTGCATGACAGCTGGAGAGGCCAGACTGTAACTGGTGGATAGAGTTGGATGCCATATGTGTTACAAAGTTGCGATGAATTGTGGAGTCTCGTTTTTTATCCTTCCTTCCTTCCTTCCTTTTCTCTTTCCTTTCCTTTCCTTTCCTTTCCTTTCCTTTCCTTTCCTTTCCTTTCCTTTCCTTTCCTTTCCTTTCCTTTCCTTTCCTTTCCTTTCCTCTTCTCTTCTCTTCTCTTCTCTTCTCTTCTCTTCTCTTCTCTTCTCTTCTCCTCTCCTCTCCTCTCCTCTCCTCTCCTCTCCTTTCCTTTCCTCCTTATCACTTAAATGGCCAAAAACTTTAGTACTGCTAAATCACAATTATTAGTTTGCAACTCAACACACACACACAAATAAATATCCTTAGTTCCAGTGGTGGGCTGCTGTAGGTTTGGACCGGTTTGGGCAAACCGGTAGTTCCGACAACCAGCTGGCCCCACCCACCCACCCACCCCTGCCCTATCCTGTCCTATATTTCCTTCTTTCTGACTCATCTGATTCTCGCCACACAGCGGATTTCTGAGCCTTCGCTGTTCTACTTACCGGGGCTGCCTTAGAAGGTAAGCAGCTGATCTTCAAATTGCTGTATTTTGTTGTTGTTGTTTTTTTGGGGGGGTGCATAATTTTTTTAATTTTTATTTCTCATAATCATATTTAAGTGTACAGCCTCTTATCCATCATTAATCATTGATCTTATCCTTTAACTTTCATTTTTATTTGTTCGGGGCTGCTCTTTTGCCATTTCCTCTTCTTCGTTTTACCACAACCTTTCCTCTTCTTCTTCCCTCCTCTTCCTTCTTCTTGAGTCTGAGGCTCAGACTCAACCCGTCCAAGACTGAGTGGCTGTGGCTGCCAGTGTCCCGATATAGTCAGCAGGTGCCATCGCTGACTATTGGGGGTGAATCTTTGCCCCCCACAGAGAGGGCTCGCAATCTGGGTGTCCTCCTGGCTGTCTTTAGAAGAGCATATGACGGCCGTGGCCAGGGGGGCCTTTTATCAGGTTCTCCTGATCCACCAGTTGCAGCCCTTTCTGGACTGGGACGCCTTGCGCACGGTCACTCATGCCCTTGTCACCTCCCGGCTGGACTATTGTAATGCTCTCTACATGGGGCTCCCCTTGAAGAGCACTCGGAGGCTCCAACTGGTCCAGAATGCGGCCGCGCAGGTGGTTATGGGCGCAACCCGTTGTGCCCACGTGACACCCCTCCTGCGTGAGCTGCACTGGCTCCCAGTGGTCTTCCGGGTGCGATTCAAGGTGTTGGTTACCACCTTTAAAGCGCTCCATGGCATAGGACCCAGGTACCTTCGAGACCGTCTTCTGCCACCAATAGCCTCCCATCGACCAGTCCGCTCCCACAGAGAGGGTCTCCTCAGGGTGCCATCAGCCAAGTTATGTTGGCTGGCGACACCCAGGGGGAGGGCCTTCTCTGTGGGAGCCCCAGCCCTGTGGAATGAACTGCCCCCGGAAATACGTAAGATCTCCGACCTCCGGGTGTTTTGTTGCGCATTGAAGACCCTGCTGTTCCACCAGGCCAGGCTATCAACATAATATTTTAATTGGGGTATTTTAAATTTTTGGGGTTTTAATCCGGCCAAATTTATTTAATTATTTTAATTTTTAATTATTGTTGTGTCTTGTGTTTTTAAATAGGTTGTACACCGCCCTGAGTCCTTCGGGAGAAGGGCGGTATAGAAATAAAATTATTTATTATTTATTTATTCTTCTGTCCCTTTCTACTTTCTTCATTCCTCCTCTCCTCCCCTTCTACTTGCCCTCCCCTTCCCCCACTCCTCTCTTCTTCCTCCCTTTCTATACGTCTCTCCTACTCTTCTTTCCCCTTTTCTTCCTCTCCTTCTTCCTCTCTTCTATCCCTTTCTCTCCTTTCCTCTCTTCTCTGCTCTTTCCCTCTCTCTATTCCTCTCTCCTTTCCCACTCCTTTGTTGTATCCATTTCAAATTTAATTTAATCTAGAATTGCTGTGTTTTGAATGCTCTGTCCAAGCGTGTTAGGCACGCACACACGCTCAAACAACCGGTTGTTAAATCAGTTGCAGGCCACCACTGCCTAGTTCCTCTTGCACAGGTTGGCCAAAACGTATTCCAGTGATTGACAAGGAGTGTTTTTAAATATTCGAACAACGGGGAGTTCTTTCTGTTTAAAATGAGAGGCGAGAGAAGCACTCTTTGCACTCATTAAATAATTGCACGAAAAACGTATTGAAAATGATATCCTGCCTTGCTTTCGTAATTGCAGTGGGCAGAGTAGAATGGGAAGGGCTTAAAATATTAAACGGAGCTCATGTCTCCATGAATTAGTTCCATTACCTGTTATTTGAGGTTTTCTTATACTAACATATTAATATAAGAATATTTATATTCTTATATTTATATTAATAAAAAGCATATTTTATACTCCACCAAAGGTATCATGTTTCCCTGAAAATACAACCTATCCTGAAAGTAAGCTCTAGTTTGATTTTTACACACTATTATTATTATTATTATTATTATTATTATTATTATTATTATTATTATTATTATTATTATTATTATTATTAATTTTATTTCTATACCGCCCTTCTCCCGAAGGACTCAGGGCGATGTACAGCCTGATTAAAAGCACAAAGACAGACAAAATTTAAAAATAATTAAAATTATTAAATGATAGGCCCAATTATAAAACCCCAAATTTAAAATCCCATATTTAAAACCAATTAAAATCTTTACATTGATAGCCCAGCCTGGCGGAACAACAAGATTTTGAGGGCACAACGAAATACACGGAGATCAGAAATCTTACGCATTTCTGGGGGCAGTTCATTCCAAAGGGCAGGGGCTCCTACACCCTCCCCCTGGGTGTCGCCAGCCAACATAATTTGGCACCCTGAGGAGACCCTCTCTGTGGGAGCGAACTGGCCGGTGGGAGGCTGTTGTGACAGAAGTCGGTCTCGAAGGTATCCAGGTCCAATGCCATGCACTCAATATAAGCCCTACCCACCAAAATAAGCCCTAGTTAAGACCCCACCCACTTTGGGGTGCATGGGAGTGAGGTGAGGCGAATGGGTAAAAATTAAGCTAGGGTGGGGATGGGGGGGTGGAGCTGCCCTACTTACCAGGCCTCGCACACCCCACCTGCCTTGCCTTGCTGATCCACTTCTGCGGCCGCTTGCCGCCGCTTGTGCACCTGGCCTCCGTTTCGCCATCAGAGGCCTTCTGGAAAGGCCTCTGCAGCTGATAAAAGAGCTCCAGATCGATGCGGAGCTCTGTTATCAGCTGCAGAGGACTTTCCTGAAGGCCCTCTGACAGTGAAACAGAGGCTGTGGACGACATGCGCAAGTGGCAACAAGTGGCCTCAGAAGAAGTGGGCCAGCACTAAGTTGCTATAAAAATGGGGAATGAGCAAGCAAATCCAAAAATGAGGGTTCATTAGCCAGGATTAAACCAGTTTGGCTGGTCTTTAAAAGCTAAGCAGGAGTAGACCTTGTTAGTAGAACATCTGCATAGAATACAGATTCTCCTTGATTTTATGACTGATCACTTAGTGACCATTCAAAGTTACCATCTATCTGAAAAAGGGGTCTTACAATCCCCTTACCCACTATGCTCGTGTGACCATACTTTGACTGCTCAGCAACATGGCTGTGTTTACAGCCTTTTGCAGCAGCCCACAATAAACATGGCCACACAACATTTTATAAATGTTTTGACCAAAAGTGGCAACCTTATGCACTATGTTTTATTGGGCTCTGTCAGGCATAAATGCTCTGCCTGTGCCAGGGATCAGCTATAGCGCAGTAGTGCAAGGTTAACCCAGACACCCACCAGGTCAGCTCCTCCCATAGACCCCTCCTTACCTGAATCCCCGCCCACAGGTATAAAAGGTGGGCACACTCCTCCATGTTCCAGATCCTGATGTATTCAAGTGATGATATGTTGAACCTGCAAATAAAAGAGAAATATTTTACTCGATGACTCAAGTCTCTTTATTGGGCCTGATCCACCATTCCTCGTAACAAAATGGTAGCAGAGGATGGTTGGTAAGGCCCAGAGATCCCAAGCCACAAGACAAGGACCCATACCTACCTGCAGAATGGCGACACCCCCGAGGCAACGGGAAAGCAACCCATCGGACTCGCCAGGGAAGGCAGGAACCTCAACCACCCCCAAAGCCACCGCGACGGAAGAAAGGGGGGAGATCGAGAAAGGGAAAAGGGCCCACCACTACGATCAAGATGAAGAGAAGCTGCGACTCGACGTCCTGCAGCTGTTGAAAGAGCGAGCCGGCGACAAGAACCTCCTTGCCGACCTGCGGAGCTTCATAATCGACCGCGAGGTGGCAAGGAGCGAAGAGGGCTTGGACTCCGAACTCGAGGAGCTGGACTCAGTGAGTGGATCGCCCAAAAGGGCACCCCCAACGGCCACCGAGCCCCAAAGCCCCGCTCTAAATTTGAAACGGCGGCCATCTTTGTCCACGTGGTCGGACAAGATGGCCGACCCCCAACCAATCAGCAAACAGAATTCAAAATGGCCGGCGCGCGAAAAATGCCGGACCATAAACAATGATGAAAGTGACCAGGGAGAGGGGACCGAATCCGACTCCGACCCCTGGTACACCCCCAGCGAGCGGCAAGTGGATAGGGCCATGAAGACCCTTGCCGCCGCCTTCGACCCAGGCCTCAAAATCACCAAAGAGAAGCCGGAGAGGCCAAAACAGAAGGGAAGGCGAGGAGAGGGGCAACGGAGCACCCACCCAAGAGCCACCGACGCCCGTGACGATTCGCCAGCCCACCTTCGCACCCCAGGGACACCGCGCCTCCGATCGCCCAGGCTGCGCACCCCGGACCGCATGGATTGGGGCAGCTACTTACAGCCGTCGCCGGAGCCCCAGCACCGCCAGGATCTTCATTCCGGAGAAGCAGCTGCTGGACGACGCCTTCCGGAGCACACCTGGACCCCCAAGGCCGAGGCCGAGGCCTACCCAACCGGCAGAGGCCTCTACAGCGGAGCCACAACGAACAGGTCCTTCCTCGGCGACGGCGGAGCTGAAATGGACTTCGCGCATGCGCTCTTCCGCCTAGAGGAAGAAAAAAGAAAAAAATTACAAAGCGGGACTTTTAAACTACCGGCAAGCGTTCCCATGCCTTACTGCTGCTATAGGCACATAAGGAACCATGGACAGCAGCCAGCAGTAAGTAATTTTACTACTAGTGCTGGGAACTTACCTGTTGACTTTCCCAAGTTGAGGATGGATGGGGGTAATATCCTAGAGTGGTCACAGCAGCTCCAGGTAGTATTCCTGAAAGAAAACATGTCTCATTTTATTAATGACCCTCCAGAGAGTCCATGGACTTTAGAGCTGGATTGCATGCACCATAGGGCATTCTATCTTTTAATTGCCAGCATATCCCCCACAATTTACCACTGTATTGGTCATAACCTCACAGTATCAGAAATTATAGGGAAAATGTTTGGGTTGTTTTATAGTGAAAGTGTGTCCACCACCACCCAAATTTCCAAAGACTTCTTTTCTGCCAGGCTTAAACCAGGGACCCCAATGAGTGAGCACCTAGTGTCATTGAGCGGTACCAGAGCAGAGCTACACCTTAGGGGGGAAGTTATTTCCGACCAGATCATGAAAAGCGTGATGATCAACTCTTTAGACCACTCATGGAATAACTTCTTGACACACTTAGACACCGTTAGTCTAGGGATGCTATCCGTGGAGAAGCTATCCAACAAGCTTATCGCGGAAGATAATCTGAGGAGGAGCCGCCCCGGCCCTCCCAGAGAACACAAGAGTGAGAAGAGAGTAGTCTTCCAAGAGAAACAACACAACACGCCAGAGTGCTACATCTGCGGGTCGAGGGGACACATCAAAAGGGACTGCCCCAAGAACTATAGGGAGAGAGGCAGGCCAGAGCATAGGTACAGACAAACGGAAAGGCACACATCCGAAGAAAGGTATAGGCGTAGAGACTCGCCCATTCCCAGGGATAAGAGGGGGAACAGAGACAGCTCACGTGACAGCAGGACAGGGTCTCTATATGGGATAGGGGAGCACACGCACACCACACACCAAGACAAAGACACCAGCTCATGGCTCCTGGACTCGGGAGCCTCCAACCACACCACCTACAACCAGAAACTACTCTCATCTTTCAAGAGGGAGGATTTTTCGATCAAAGTTGCGGACCAAAACCAGGTTAGAGTAACAGGCAAAGGGACAATTACATTACCAGGCGTAGGGAAAATAGAGGGGGTACTGCTAGTCCCGGAGATACCCCACAACATCCTGGCCACAGTAAAGCTTAGCAAGGAATCAGGGGTTGAGGTGATCTTCACAAAAGGCAATGTCAAAGTTAGCAAGGATGGGGAAGATGTAGGAAGAGTAACCGTTAACCAAGGGTTACCTTACATAACTTTCCATGAGGATTACACCCACAGCATAAACACCAGTTCAGAGGACGCAGAGGACACTGACCAAGACAGGACTGAGGGTGAACAGGTAGGCGGGAGAGAGATAGATAGCGATGACAACACGACACCAGAAACACAACACAACAAACACACCCAAAAGAGGCCCTCTATAGGCAAACCAATGCATGACGACTGTGCCCATCTGCTGCACCGGAAGCTTGGACACGCCAGTTTTCCCGTGATACAGAAAATGGCTAATTGTACCGAGGGTGTCATAATAAAAAACTGTGAAAACTACCTCGAGTGCTCAGTGTGCAAGTGTTCAAAACTAAAGGTAAAACCCAGACCCAAGAAGTCGTTACGTGCCGCCAAACAAATATTCGACTTAGTACACATGGACCTGGTAGGGCCTCTAAGGCCATCCATAAATTATAAGAAAAAGTACTTCCTCACCATAGTGGATGACTATAGTCGATATGGCTTCGTCTACACCTTAAGAAAAAAGGATGAGGCCTTCCAAAAATTTAAAGAGTTTTATAAAAGGGTAGAAACCCAAAACAACAAACAAATCAAACAAATCATGACCGACAGAGGGTCTGAGTTTCTATCTAAGGACTTCTCCCATTGGCTCAGGTCCAAAGGCGTGATTCACTTTACGTCGTCCCCGTTTTCCGCCTTTCAGAACGGGGTCGCAGAACGACGGAACTCCACGCTGCAAACGATGGTCAGGTGCGCCTTAGAGGATGCGGGCATTGGCCAACACTTCTGGTCTGAAGTCCTGGTCTACTCCAACTACACACTAAATAGAACGTGGTCCAGTGTGATAGACAAAACACCGTACGAGATCATGTATAACAAGAAGCCACAGATAGCACACCTACATGTGTTCGGTGTAACTGCTGATGTACACATACCCAAGTCTTCCAAGAGAAACAACACAACACGCCAGAGTGCAGTTGCGCAAGAAAGGGGATAAGGTATCCAGAAGGCTCAGGTTCATGGGATATGAGCCAGGAACCAAGGGCTTCAGGTTTGTGGACAGCAATAATAGGTTTGTGGTCTCTAGAACAGCGGCATTCCATGAGCAAGCCAACTGGTCCAGAATACACTTAAATGAGGTACCCACCAAGCGGGAGGATAGTCCAATCGAGCAAAATCAAAACAAAAGCGAGACAGTGGGTAGACAGGAAGGGAGCAGGCCCAAGCCCAACCTCCAAGGCATCAAGGTTGAGGGATGGAAAGAGAATCATCCCAAGATAAGTGTCGAATCACTGACACAAAGAGAGGCCAGATATCTGCATGACACTGAGCAGACAGCAACCAGACCGGTCAGGTCAACCAGAAACCAGCTGCCAAGAAGGCTAAATGACTACGTGATGCACGTGCACACGAACCACGTTACGCCAAACTCCTACGAAGAGGTACTGAGACTACCCCAGGGGGAGAGGGCAAAGTGGGAGTTAGCCATGGCCAAAGAACTGGACAGCCTGAGGAAGCTGGAGGTATACACCCCCACCAAAGTCCCAGAGGGCAAGAACACAATAGGCACCCGGTGGATCTTCAAAGTCAAGAACTTAGAGGGTGGCCAAAGCCTATACAAAGCAAGATTAGTTGCCCAGGGGTTTGCTCAAAGGTTCCCGGAGGACTACACAGACACCTATTCGCCCACCGTAAGAACAGAAAGCGTCAAAAGCGCCTTGGTCATCGCATCCTTGCTAGGGCTGGAGGTGCACCAGTTCGACGTGCAGACCGCCTACCTGCACGCCAAACTAGACAAAGAGATATACATCAGAGCCCCCCACAGCAAAGAAACCAACAGAGGGGACACCTGGTTACTTCATAAGAGCCTATACGGACTAAAACAATCAGGCAAACGATGGTACGAATGCCTGGTAGAGGCCCTGAAGTCTATGGGATTCACGGCGACCATAGCTGACAACTGTTTCTTCACCAGGAAAGAGGGGGACTCACCAGAATACATCCTAGTTTACGTGGATGACATTCTATACATCAGCAAACACGAAGCCAACCGCAACACCTTCGCCAGCAAGCTGGGCGAGCATTTCACCCTAAAGTACCTTGGGAGGATAAACCGATACCTGGGGGTACAAGTCAACCAAACACCAAAAGGTTTCCAACTGTCACAGAAAGAGAAAATAGAAGAGTTACTCCATAAGTGCAACATGGCAGACGCCAAGGGATGTGATTCACCCATGCAGGCGGACTTCCTAAAAAACATGCATGATGAATCACCCGAATTTGGAGACAACACGCTGTACAGGTCAATCATAGGCTCCCTCCTGTATATCGCTAACTGGACAAGACCGGACATTGCTCTATCCGTTAATTTACTATCCAGGCACGTGAGCAAACCCACCACATACCACTGGGACGCAGTGAAAAGGGTGCTAAGATACCTGAAACAGAGTGTCAATGCATGCTTAACCCTAGAGCCTGAAAAATCCGAAGAACCCATCCTCTCATGCTACGCTGATGCTGACTGGGCCGGAGACGCCAAAGGCCGCAAAAGCACGTCTGGGTACATATTCTACTTAAATAACTGTCCGGTGCATTGGTACACAGGCAAACAAATCTTGGTGGCAACCTCGACTACTGAAGCTGAATACATATGCCTCTCCAAAGCCGCCAACAATCTCATCTGGTTCGACGACCTACTCGCCAGCGTGTGGAGAGAACCAGCTTACCCAATAAATATCTACGAAGATAACAAAGCCGCCATAGAGATATCCATGTCCGACGCTGTAGGGCAAAGGTCAAGGCACATAGACATTAAGTATAAGCACGTTAGACAGCTCTCCAGAATTGGTTTCATAAAGGCCATACACTGCGATACAGAAGAACAGACCGCAGACATACTCACGAAACCCCTACAGGGCAAGCAACACTCACACTTAGTTTCCAAGCTCAACATCCACCCCAGGGTACCAACCAGTCAGTCAGGCCTACAGACACGGGTCAGGCATTTAGAGGGGGATTTGTCAGGCATAAATGCTCTGCCCGTGCCAGGGATCAGCTATAGCGCAGTAGTGCAAGGGTTAACCCAGACACCCACCAGGTCAGCTCCTCCCATAGACCCCTCCTTACCTGAATCCCCGCCCACAGGTATAAAAGGTGGGCACACTCCTCCATGTTCCAGATCCTGATGTATTCAAGTGATGATATGTTGAACCTGCAAATAAAAGAGAAATATTTTACTCGATGACTCAAGTCTCTTTATTGGGCCTGATCCACCATTCCTCGTAACAGGCTCAGACTGAGAGAAGGGTGGGAAGAGACAAAGCAGCCAAATCTTTTGCCTCAAGGACAAGAAGAGAAGGAAGCGAACCAGTACCACCTACTCAGCACTGAAGCTGCGTAGGATTTGAACTGGGGTTCTCCAGGACATCTCGCTTTGCTTAAGTCACAACAGCTGTATTCTATTATTGACAATTTATTATAGACAATTTCTATTATAGACAATTTCTCCTCCAATGATTTGGAGGAGAAAGAAGCAGCAAATAGGAAGTCAAAGAAGGAGGAGAAGGAAGAGGAGGACGAGGAGGACGAGGAGAAAGAGAAGGGGAAGGAGAAGGGGAAGGGGAAGGGAAAGGGGAAGGGGAAGGAGTAGGGGAATGAAAAGGGGAAGCAGAATAAGAAGGAGAAGGGGAAGGGGAAGGAGAAGGGAAAGGGGAAGGAGTAGGGGAAGGGGAAGGGGAAGGGAAAGGGGAAGGGGAAGGAGTAGGGGAATGAGAAGGGGAAGCAGAATAAGAAGGAGAAGGGGAAGGGGAAGGGGAAGGGGAAGGGGAAGGGGAAGGAGAAGGAGAAGGAGAAGGGGAAGGAGTAGGGGAAGGAGAAGGGGAAGGGGAAGAAGAAGAAGAAGGGGAAGAGAAAGGAGAAGGAGAAGGAGAAGGAGAAGGAGAAGGAGAAGGAGAAGGAGAAGGAGAAGGAGAAGGAGAAGGGGAATGAGAATGAGAATGAGAATCAGTGGTGGGTTGCTCCTGGTTCGGTCCGGTTCTATAGAACCGGTAGTAAAACCAGTGGGAGGCTCCGCCCACCTGCCCCAATGTCATCATGGGTGATCTGCGCATGCATGCACTCCCGCTGCGAACAGGTAGTAAAGGAAAGTGGAACCCATCCCTGAGGAGAATGAACTAACCCAGGAGAATAAAAAGAATTGCTCTCTTGTTGCATTGTTTATTAATGTGTGAACCAAACTTGCCCTGCAAAATTTCCCTCATATTTATACTGCAAGCTGCAGCTTGATCTTTCTTTTTTTCTTTTCTACTTTCCATGGTGGGTTTGTTTTTCTTCCTTTATTTTTCTAGTGACATGAAAATGTTGATACGGGTTCCTTAGCTGTTTCAGTCTCCAGCCTGCTGGGAGAAGCTGCACTAGAGGACAGTGGGAGATTATTTCCATTCATCAGCAAGGTTGAGGAAAGGCCTATATTTCATAAGAAGCTGCATCCTGGGAAACATGGCAAAAGAACCGAGAGTGGACTTAAGATGTCAAGCAGAGGATGGAGAGCAAGCAATTAAATGCAGGTGAAAATCCCCTGATCTTGTATAAGGTCAAGCTTGCTAAAACACAAGAGAAAGATTATCTCCCCAGGACACAGTCCATGCTCTGGTTGTGTAAAGCAAACAGTATTGTGTACTGTTCTGCTCACCGCAGGATAGGATAAAGATAGAAAAAGGGCAAAACATACTATTACTAGATTAATACTTGTAATGGCATGTGGGAATGACCTTGGGAGACAGGAGGAAGAGCCACAGACTATGCAGCAGTCAGAGAATCACAACACACCCTTTGCCACCACAAGAAATAGAAAAATTATAAACAGGGCCAAAGCTCTGTAGCTTATTAATCTGGGGGTTGCCACATCAAACAGACATCAGCATTGAAGATCCTCTTCTTTACAATAAAAGTGTGTACATTACACACACTTGCTAGAAGCAAGGATTCAGAAAAGGAATTGCAGGTCAAACAGAGTGAAACAGCTTGCCATCAGAAGTTATGGGGTGCTAAAAACCTAGATTGAATAGACAAGAAGCAGTTACAGATGGAGATAAAAATTCCAGAGAGGAAGGTGGGAGGCAAATTTAAAAAAAAGCATAGCAACTAAAGTATTGAAGCGGGCAAGAGATGATGGATAGATGATTTCTCTTTTTTGTTGTTGTTCTGATTTGCTTTTGCTTTTCTTGCTCTTTTCTTTTTTCTTTTTCTTTTTCTTTTTTTTTTTAGGTAGGTGACGTGACTAGAAGTTAGGTAGGATAGAAAGAAAAGAAAATGTTTTTCAGTAAAAGGTGACATGACTAAAAGTTAGAATAAGTGATAGAAATAAGAGAAGGGGGAATGTTCGTGTAGACACTTTTATATAATAAAATAAAGTAACAATAAGAGAAAACATGGAATAATTGAATAATGACAGATTGCAATTTTGCTGTAATTGTGTATCATTATTAGAAATATATGTCGAGTCAATGTAATAACTATGATTAATTTTACTAGTTTTATTTGTATTAGAATGTATGAGAGGTGCCACACTTTTCACGCATTGATTTGATATGTTTATAAAAAATAAAAAATGTAATAAAAAAAGAAGTTATGGGTGCTTGAGCGGGGGGTGGGGGGGCTGGACTAGAAGACCTTCAAGGTCCCTTCCAACTCTGCTCTGATTGATTGATTGAGATAAGAGACAGCTGAACCAACAGAAGAAATGGAGGCATGGCAAACGTCTCAGAAAAGACCTTCCCTAGTTTCTTGGATGGTAAAATGCTGGGCTGGTTGGCAGTTCGAGACCCAACCACTGCATGATGGGGTGAGCTCCTGTTACTTGCCCCAGCTCCTGCCCACCTAGCAGTTTGAAAGCACTTAGTAGCATTATCTAAATGCGAGTAGATAAATAGGTACCACTTTGGTGGGGAAGTAACAGCATTCCTATGCTTCAGCAAACAGTCATGCCGGCCACATGACCATGAAAACATCTTCAGATAATGTTGACTCCCTCGGTTAGGAAATGGAGATGAGCATCACCTCAACTGAATAGGGGTAACCTTTACCTTTTAAAGGGGAGGAGGGGGGGGACGCACAGGGGTTGGCTGCTGGGGGTTTGTGGGGGTTCAGGAGAACCTCTAGCTAAGATTCTGTGCAGTTTGGAGAACCCCCAAATCCCACTCCTGGCTGGCCCCGCCCACCCCACCCTGCCCCTTCCAGGAGTCCCCAGTGACCTGTTTTGGATGCAGGTAAGTGTAGGGCATGCATGGAGGCTCGGGGAGGGCGAAAAACAGGCCTACCAAAAGTTCAGGAAAGCCGGAACCGTTTCTGGCCTCCAGAGGGCCTCCGGAGCCTGGGGAGGCCGTTTTCGCCCTCCCGGAGGCTCGAGAAAAGCCTCCAGAGCCTGGGGGAGGGCAAAAACACCCTCCCACCATGGTGCAGGAGGCTGACTAGGCCACGCCCACCAGGGCCACGCCCACCCAGCAACCGGGCAGATACTGTAACCCCGTGCTTAAAATATTGAAGCCCACCCCGGGAACACACTATCAGACTTACACAATTCTGTTAATGTAGCCTTACAATAATGTTGGAACTAGTACTTTGGGGTGTGTTTCTTGACTGGACTCTCTTGCAAGGCTGACGGTACTTCTTCCAAATTATATTCAGTGCCTGCAACAGAGTAAACCCTTTGAGAAGGAAGGGCAGAGGAAGTGGGATTGGCACAAAGCAAGCAGGGCCCCAACATTGTGTTGTAAACCCTGCCTCTTGTCGGTAACATTGTGTGTACACCTCAAAGGAGGACGGTGAAGGAAGGAACCCCTGCAATGGTAATTTCAACCCTCAGTCCAAAGGAGGGAGAATCTGAAAATGTACAAGCATTACAGCATCCCCATGGTCACATGATCAAAATCCAGAAGCTTGACAATCGATTAATATTCATGATGGTTGCAGTGTCCCGGGCAGTGGTGAAATGTAAAATTTGTTACTACCGGTTCTGTGGGTGTGGCTTGGTGCGGGGGGCAGGGGTAATATGACTGAGTGGGCATGGCCAACTTTTTTTTTTTTTTTTACTTTTAAAACCATTTTTTCTACAACTTCTTTGGCTGAAGAGGTTGTAAAAAAATGCTTTTAAAAGCCTCTGACGATCCCAGCTGACTTGCCTGATCGGCAGACACTTTCTTTTTTTTTTAAAGCCTCTGACGATCCCAGCTAACTTGCCTGATCAGCAAAGGCTTTCTTTTTTAAAAAAAAGCCCCTGAGGCTTTTTTTTTTACTTTTAAAAGTATTTTTTCGGCCAAAGAGGTTGTAGAAAAAATGATTTTAAAAATAATTTTAAAAGCCTCTGATGATTGCGCGGCTCAGCTGGGCAATGGGGGGGGGGCAGGGATTTTTGCTACCGGTTCTCCAAACCACCCGCCACCATCGCTACCGGATTGGGCGATCCGGTCCGAACCGGGAGCATTTCACCCCTGGGCCCGGGGGTCATGTGATCCCCTTTTGCTACCTTCTGACAAGCAAAGTCAATGATTGGAAGCCCGATTCACTTACCAACTGTGTTACTAACTTAACAACGGCAGTGATTCAATGAACAACAATGAAAAAAGAGTGTAGAATGGGGCTAAACTCACTTAACAGCTGTCTTGCTTAACAACTGGAAACGTTGGGCTTAATTGTGGTTGAAAGTCAAGGATTACCTCTATTTCTATGCTGATTTTTGGGAAAGAGCAGCAATGGGGGAGGAGGGGGAATCCCCTCCTGGATTGTGAATTGTGAATTTCTTTAATTTAGGGGGCAAAACAGTGGACCTTACAAATGGAAAAGAAGGAGGAGTTTTCAAGTCTCTAACCAGCTGAGCTTCTGCATACAGTAGTGGCCAAAATTGTGGAAATCTTTTGGGAAAAGTGTATTTTCTAATAACGCCACTTTTTTTTTTAAGTAGTACCATAAGATTATATATCAATGGAAAGATAATTTAATCAAGAATGTAATGCAGTAACTTTTGTGAAGGATTTGCTATTAGAATAGCAGTTACAGTATCAAGAAGAAAAGTGAAACACGTAGAAAAAACGAGATATACAAAAATGATCACCATAGAAAAAACAAAATATACAAAAAATATCACGCCAGTTAATCCTTAGTTGGGTAACCTTTAGCATGAATGACGGCCTTACAACGTCTTCCCATGGAGTGAACCAAGTCTTTTAGTTCTGCAGCTGTTATCATGTGAAACCAAGATTGAATGATGGCTTCTATTAACTGGGTTTTATTGCTGGGTCACTTCTGACTAACAAGTTTCTTTAGTCGGCTCCGTAGATTTCAATTGGGTTTAAGGTCTGGGCTATTCTCAGGCCATTCCAGCAGTGGAATAGGATTATCTTGAAACTCAAAAAAAAAAAAAAAAGGTGGTGTTATTAGCCATCAAACCTCAAAAATACACTTTTCCCGAAAGGTTTCCACAATTTTGGCCAACAGTAGCCTGTTTCAATCAGCAAATAAGGTATAGCAGCATTTCAGTAGAGTGGTTCAGATATAGCCCCTAACACAGCCCAACAGAACAGATATTGTGGTTAAGTGGCACCCTCTGCAGGCTTTTGCCTACTACACAGTAAAAAAAGACAATAAAAGTTGTGTTATCTTACACACAAAGGCTAAAAGTGCAATGCCAACACATACACAGACGCACCTGTGGGGAAGCTATCTTCACACCTCAAGTGCCCAGTTCTGAAAAGGAGGAGTTAAGTGCACCTAACTGCATGCATTTACAGATGTGTCCACAACCAGAAACCAGCTTAATAGAAGGTGATTTAAAATATATGTAGGTTTATAAGTGTGCTGTCAGGGTTTCAAGTAACAGACTCAATGCAATCAAAACTCTGAGGCCTGAGTGTTCCTCAAAGTACAGATTTATTAGGCATGCCATATTGGCACATCTGGTGAAAAGCCGACTCTGAAACTCCCGCGGTTTTGCCCACCCAAATTTAAAGTTCTCTCCCCTCCTTCCACATGTCATCACATGGTCCAATCAGGTCACAGTCCAAACTTCAGTTGGTTTCAGTCCACGCCTTCCTAGTACCTGGTGAGAACGTCCTTGGTTCCCAAGAGAAAGAATTTTATTTTGACTACAAGTCCCCAGATATCTATTTCCCCACCTCCCGTTCCCACAGCTCCAACCAGCCCTGCTGTGGCAGCCCTGAAGATGCTCCAAAATGGCTCCAGGGTTGACATGTGCCTTGGACAGCTCAAGACTGATTGAATGTGCAAATTGCTCCCTTTCAGAGTTTCATCCAAACAGTGTGGAGATCTTTAAAAGAGCAGAGAGGCTTGTAAAGACAGAGAAGGGATTGTCAGCCTTCTGAGACAGAGTAAGCCCCAAACCAAAGAAATATTAGATTAAGTTGATGTATACATCCAGGAGTGGGCTTCAAGAAATTTTAGCAAGGGGTTCTCTGCCTGGTTGCTGGGTGGGCATGGCCATGGTGGGTGTGGCCTAGTTGGCCTCCTGAACCATGGCGGCGGGGGGGTGTTTTTGCCCTCCCCGGGCTTCCAAGGCTTTTCTCGAACCTCCAGGAGAGCGAAAATGGCCTCCCCAGGCTCCAGAGCTGTGGTGGGTTGCTACCGGTTCTACTTGGATTGCGAACCAGTAACAGCGACGGCGGGAGGCTCTGCCCCCTCCACGCTGGACACTTCTGTGCATGTGCAAAAGCATTGCGCATACGCACAAGCGCACACACCCATGAGCGAACTGGTAGCGACGAGTTTGCAACCCACTACTGCTCCAGAGGCCCTCTGGAGACTGGAAAAGGGCCCATTTCTGACCTTCCTGAACTTTCAGTAGGCCCGTTTTTCACCCTCCCCAAGCCTCCATGCACATCCTGCACTTACCTGCATTCAAAACAAGCCGCATGGCGACTCCTGGGTGGGGCAGGGCAGGGTGGGCAGAGAGTGGGATTTTGTGTGTTGTGGCTCCGTTACCTGAGCCTGTGTTATCGGAGGGAGAAGGCTCCGAACATGAAGGAGAGGAGTTGGCTAGGCCTCCCTCTCCAGGACCCTCCTGTTTGGCAATGCCTCAGGTGTCTCCTGAAGGAGAAGAGATTGGCCAGGAGCCAGGTATCTCCTCGCAGTCAGACAGTGACAAAGATAAATCTTGGCTGGATCCACGCCAGCGTCGGAGAGACAGACGCGGGCAGCAGAAGAGGAGGCGTGCCAGAGATTAGGCTGAGTCACTGGACCACACCCCACAGGGGATAAAATGGGGTGAGGTGGCCATTCAGACTCTGTGATGGACAAAACTAGCGAGTCACATTGTATCTTTGAAACTTAATCCTACCTATTTTGCAAAATAGCTCTAGTCTCAAAGAGTTTCATGCAAAGATGTCTTCATCTTCCAGACAAACCTAAGGTTGGTTTTCGTTTTATTTTATTCAGCATACGGCATCTACAGACGTTGTACAACCATTGATATACAACACTAGTAAAACACTTTTATCTGGAGCATGAAATGTCGACTATCTCCACAATGGTACACCCCAGGGCAATGTTCTGTCTTAACAGAGCTGCTAAAAGTCTACACACGAGGCCACCGAACTGGATATTGTGTTTCTCACAGTCCACAGTCCACAACTGTAGAGGCAACAACTAGATTTCAACAGTTCTTTTTAAAGGCTGGTTTAAGAATGGTCAATCCATTCTTCATCCATCCAATCCAATGGTGGGTTTCAAATTTTTTTACTACCGGTTCTGTGGGTGTGGCTCAGTGGGCGTGGCATGGCTTGGTGGGTGTGGCAGGGGAAGGATACTGTAAAATCTCCATTCCCTCCACAATCCAGGGGAAGGTTACTACAAAATCCCCATTTCCTCCAGATCATCTGGGATTTGGGAGGCAGAGAATAGATGGGGGCGGGGCCAGTCAGAATTTTTACTACCGGTTCTCCGAACTATTCAAAATTTCTGCTACCGGTTCTCCAGAACTGATCAGAACTTGCTGAAACCCACCTCTGATCCAATCCAATGGTCAATGCCTTCAGCCTTTGAAGGCAAATTAAGGAGGTAGGTATGCTGGTAAACCTTAAATCAAACGACGCCCTGAGAGATCAAGGTATAAACCTAGACTGGTGGATGTATCTACAAATAAAATCAAGATACCAGAAAGATAAGGATGAATATGGTCTAGAACTAGGATACAACAGACTAGATAAAATTCTGATGGGAACGGAAAAAAAAGTTTTGGCTAAATTATATAATTACTTATTAGATGAGGACAGAGCTGAAAATATAGCTAAAAATCAATTGAGAGTATGGGAGAGAAATATTGGACATAGCTTAAACTTTAATGAATGGGAAGAGGCATGGAATAAAAACCACAAATTGACCAGAGCTGCGACAATACAAAATGCTCCACAGGTGGTATCTAGCACCTACCAGATTAGCAAAGATGTTCCCCAACATGTACCCAAACTGCTGGAAAAGTGGCTATGGTCAGGGCACCCTTTTTTCACATGTGGTGGACATGCCCCGAAGCGAAAAGATATTGGGGTAGGATTCGGAGATGGTTACAAGAAATAATTGGAGAAGATATTGAATTGACACCGGAAATATTTCTCCTGGGAATAGTAAAGAAGGGGTATGGAAAGAAAAAGATTCACCTACTAACACATATAACCACAGCTGCTAGACTGGCATACGCACAATACTGGAAAGAGAAAGCCCTGCCACCAGAAGAACTTATAATTAGGAAAATGAGGACCCAGTTGTGGGGGCAATAAGCTGACTTTGTATAAATATACAAAAGGATGAAGGCTATTGCTTAATGCATTGTAAGCCGCCCTGAGTCTCCGGAGAAGGGCAGCATATAAATCAAATTAAAAAAAAAAAAATACTGGAGTGCGCAGAGATGAGTAAACTAACCCATGAAATAAATAATGATGAGAACTCAGATTATTATACTGTGTGGGGAAGGTGGTATGAATGGATGAATGATAAAATCAAAGAAGGAGTAAAAGGTGTGGTAACTAAATAGCAATAAACAACATAAATGACACCAGGTACATATCATGCATTCATGTATAAACGCTGCATATCCGATGTTAAATAGAAATGTTACTATATTTTATGTATGTATATAAAGTCAATAAAATATCTATTAAAAAAAAAAAAGTCTAGCTTTTACTTCATATGTGTATTTCCGGATTTGCCATGAATGAATCATTAGCAGACTATACCTCTCAAATAACTAACGGTGTGTGCTTTAGACTTCTCCAGGCAAATTAATATTCAAACTGACTGGTGTTAATCTTGTCGGAGAGCCCCTTAGCATGCCATTACGTGGCATAGCAGGAGTGAAAACAGAGAAATTAATCACATTAATCCTCCTTCCATATTGACGTAATCTCTGGAATTTCTGTGTATTATAACTCCTGTGTCCTTCAAGATCAGTTCTTTTATTTTTTTAAAGCATTCGGGGACCATTGATGTGCTTTCACTCACCAGGGAAGAGAAATGAAGTATAAAAATACAAGAATGATTTAAACCAGGGGTGAAATCTAAAATTTGTTACTACCGGTTCTGTGGGTGTGGCTTGGTGGAGGGGGGGTGGGTTAAGGGGTAATGTGACTGGGTAGGGGTGGCCAATTTTTTTTTTTTTTTTACTTTTAAAACCATTTTTTCTACAACCTCTTCGGCTAATAGGTTGTAAAAAAAATGCTTTCAAAAGGCTCTGACAATCCAAGCTGAGTTCCCTGATCAGCAGAGGCTTTTTTAAAAAGCCTCTGCTGATCAGGCAACTCAGCTGAGGTCGTCAGAGCATTTAAAAGGAAAAAAAAAACCCTTTTTTTCTTTTAAATGCTCTGATGATCCAAGCTGAGTTCCCTGAAAGCCTCTGCCGATCAGGGAACTCAGCTGGGATCGTCAGAGCATTTAAAAGAAAAAAAGGGTTTTTTTCTTTTAAATGCCTTTGAGGAGTCGCACGATCGTTACAAGCTTTTTTTTTTTTTTTGTACTTTTAAAAGCATTTTTTCGGCCAAAGTTGTAGAAAAAATTCTTTTAAAAGTAAAAAAAAAAAAAGCCTCTGATGATCGTGCGGCTTAGCTGGGCATGGGGGGGGGCAGGGATTTTTGCTACCGGTTCTCCGAACCACCCGCCTCCATCGCTACCGGATCGGGCAATCCGGTCCGAACCGGGAGCATTTCACCCCTGATTTAAATCAATATTTTCTTTTTTTATAATGGCAACTTGGCTCCATGAAAACTGGGGTTGAACATCATCTTTGGCCAGGTAGATACTGTAGAACAGAAGTGGACTCTCAGAATTCTTGGCCCAGCTACAGGTCATAACGGGATCAGAGCTGCCCAAGTCTGCTGTAGATCTGGGTCTCTGACAATTCACCACAGCCAACTCGCCACGGCTAACTTGCTGCAGGACAACTTGCTGTGGGACAACAGTTTCACTAATATCAAAGAAATGGTGAAATAGAATAATTAAAGAAATGCTGCAGAAGGAGGAACAGAATAAAATGTGGATGGCAAAAAAAATTTTTTTTTAATTTATTTTAAATAATTAAATAGAATTGTTACATTGTCCCGCAGCGAGGTGTCCCATGATGAGTTGGCCATGGTGAGTTGTCCCGCAGCTAGTTGGTCGTGATGAGTTCGCTATGACGAATTGGCCATGGTGAGTTGGCCATGATGAGTTGGCCATGGTGAGTTGGCCATGGTGAGTTGGCCATGGTGAGTTGGAATGGTGAGTTGGCCAAGGTGAGTTGGCATGGTGAGTTGGCATGGTGAGTTGGCCATGATGAGTTGGCCATGGTGAGTTGGCCATGATGAGTTGGCCATGATGAGTTGGCCATGATGAGTTGGCCAAGGTGAGTTGGCATGGTGAGTTGGCCATGGTGAGTTGGCCATGATGAGATGGCCATGGTGAGTTGGCCATGGCGAGTTGGCCATGGTGAGTTGGAATGGTGAGTTAGCATGGTGAGTTGGCATGGTGAGTTGGCCATGGTAAGCTGGCCATGGTGAGTTGGCCATGATGAGTTGGCCATGGTGAGTTGTCCCGCAGCTAGTTGGTCGTGATGAGTTCGCTATGACGAATTGGCCATGGTGTGTTGGCCATGATGAGTTGACCATGGTGAGTTGGCCATGGTGAGTTGGCCATGGTGAGTTGGAATGGTGAATTGGCCAAGGTGAGTTGGCATGGTGAGTTGGCATGGTGAGTTGGCCATGATGAGTTGGCCATGGTGAGTTGGCCATGATGAGTTGGCCATGATGAGTTGGCCATGATGAGTTGGCCAAGGTGAGTTGGCATGGTGAGTTGGCCATGGTGAGTTGGCCATGATGAGATGGCCATGGTGAGCTGGCCATGCCGAGTTGGCCAAGGTGAGTTAGCATGGTGAGTTAGCATGGTGAGTCGGCATGGTGAGTTGGCCATGGTAAGCTGGCCATGGTGAGTTGGCCATGATGAGTTGGCCATGGTGAGTTGGCCATGATGAGTTGGCCATGGTGAGTTGGCCATGATGAGTTGGCCATGGTGAGTTGGCCATGGCGAGTTGGCCATGGTGAGTTGGAATGGTGAGTTGGCCATGGTGAGTTGGCCATGGTGAGTTGGCATGATGAATTAGCATGGTGAGTTGGCCATAGTGAGTTGGCCATGGTGAGTTGGCTGTGGCAAGTTGTCCCATTCCCTGTAGAACCATGTGTTTCTCTGGTTAATACAGAAATGCAGATGTGAACTGCTCATCTGTTTGTCCTGAGTTGGCAGGAGAAGGCATCTTGCACATATAGATGAGGAGGTTATGGGAGACTATCTGCTTTTTTCTCTTCCACGAGGGAGGGAGGAAGAGAAAGCAGACTAAATTAGCAGATGTTGTGTAGTTCTGCATGGTTTTCTGAGTATGAACACGCGTTACAATTGACATTTCCAACCGGATGTTATTTTGAAAATAAGTTTTAAAATGGAAATAAAAAAGACCCTGCCTTAAAGATAACAAAATCTCTAAGGAGATTACATTATTATTTTTTTTATAGTTAGGTTGCACGGTAAACTTAGAATTTATTGCAATAACTCAGAAAGCCATTGTGAAAGAATTCTAATTCTGTGTAGAGTAGAATGCTAGATCTATTTAAAGCAAAATCACAGCTCTTGCTCTTCTTCTTTTTCTCTTCTTTCTCCCATGTATGTGGTGCAACTGGCTGGAGGTTTCCATTCATGGTTAAAGAGACCACTTGTTCCTTATCCTGCATTATTGGAACTGACCAGTCAGCCTCTGTGATTGTGACTTTGTCAAGACTAGCTCTCATAAGTGCAGAGAATAGGGGTCTAATTACGACAATCACTCTGAATGGACGAGAATTTTACTGAGTGGTGAATTTCATATCTAGCTGGCTTTTTCACACATGTTGAAAGGATTGGACTAATGGATTTTAGTTTCAGGAAAATAGACGCTGGGTGTATAACAGGAAAAACACCTTGATGGTAAAAGCAGTTGGTCACTAGAAGCAATGACTGAAGATGTCAAGTTCTTAGCCACCCCATCTCCATTATTAAGATTCTTCCAGAGTTTCTTTTTTGAGGTTTATAAAAAGTTAGGAAAGAAGCATCCAAAACAGTCAATCTGTTAGAGAGAGACTGGACATGACCTTAGTAAGACCGCACTTGGAATAATGCATCCTGTTTTGGTCACCATGTTATAAAAAAGATAAGCAGCAGTGCCTCAGATAGAAAGTCCATACAGAGAGTGGTAAGGACAACCAAGAAGATTATAGGAAGCTCACTTCCTGTTATTCAGGATACTGTTTATAAGCGCTATGTGCTCCGATGGGGTATTTTTCGATTTCCATTCTTGCGCAAACGAGATCCTGGCTGCAATGATGATGTGGAGAGCGAGATACCAATTAGATTTGTTTAAGTTCTTTGGTTTCATGACTAGTAAAAACGTTTCCGGGTTCAATTTTATCCTACATCCTATGATTTCTAAAACGTGCTTAGAGCTCAAACATTGTTAGAGACCCCACACTCCCATTTTACGGTCTATTTCTGTTGCTCCCCTCTGGGAGGAAGGAGGTTTTTGAAGTATTTCTAACGGGACTACCAAATTCTGTAACAGCTTTGTTCCCTATGCCATCCGTCTGTGAAACTCGCAAGATTCATTTTTCTCGCCTTCTACATGTATACTCCAAACTAGACTGTGTTGTTTGTCTGTGTCATATAACATATGTGGATATATGCATATTTATTTATGTATTTATTTAGTCATGTTTATGTAGTGTATATTGGGGTGTGGAGACCCTTTGAGAGCTGTATGCAATGAAATTTCATTTTAATGTATGCCGATTAGTATACGTTCAAAGTGACAATAAAGTTATTCTTAGTTCTAAGATACTGAGACTCTGGAAAAAGTGCAGAAAAGAGCAACGAGGATGATTAGAGGGCTGGAGGCTAGAACACATGAAGAACGGTTGCAGGAATTGGGTATGGCTAATCTAATGAAAAGAAGGACTAGAGGTGACATAACAGCAATGTTCCAATATTTGAGGGGCTGCCACAAAGAAGAGGGAGTCAAGCTATTCTCCAAAGCACCTGAGGGCAGAACAAGAAGCAATGGGTGGAAACTAATCAAGGAGAGAAGCAACCTAGAACTAAGGAGAAATTTCCTGTCAGTGAGAACAAATAAACAGTGGAATGGCTTGCCTTCGGAAGTTATGGGTGCTCCGTCACTGGAGGCTTTTAAGAAGAGACTAACAGATTAACAGAGTTGGAAGGGACCTTGCAGGTCATCGAGTCCAACCCCCTGCCCAAGCAGGAGACCCTACATTTGCCTCTACCTAAGATCGAACTCACAACCTCTTGATTGTGAGGCAAGAGCTCCACCTCTAGGCCATAAAGTCATGCATTCATTCATTCCAGACAAGTTCATCCAGACAAGTAGGTGTCCAGTCTCTTTGTTTGTTTACAATTTGGAGGTGGGTGGGCCACACTTTAACAAAGCAGTGCAGAACAGCCCTATACATCTTCACTACGGTTTGAAAAGAAGGAGTCAGAAATGAATCACGACTTGGCAGTAAGGAAAACGGTAGATAAATGTGTGGTTCTGTTTCTACTGAAGGGGAAGATTTTTCACCCCCCAAATTGATGGAAGCTTGTTATAAGGACCCACCCGAACCCAAAAGGGATCTTAAAGAAATGCGGTGATCAATCAAAGCAGATAGACTAGCTTGGACTATCGAACGGTATTATGTCAGGAAAGGGGATCAAGCATTCCTACTCACACAACCAGTTTGCACCTAAACGGTGCTGAAAGACAAGGCGTCATATACAGGTAGTCCTTGATTTATGACCACAATTGAGTGCAAAATTTCTATTCCTAAGCAAGACACTTGTTCACTGAGTTTTGTCCCTATTTATTTATTTATTTATTTATTTATTTATTTATTTATTTATTATTTGGGCTGTATGCCGCCCTCTCTCCAAAGGACTCAGGGTGACTCACAACAATAAATACACAAATTCAATTATAAAATATAACAAATATAAGAACCCATTAAAATCACATTTAAAACCCCTTCAGTCTAATCCGGCCAGGCCAAATAGCCATGTTTTAAGATCACGGCGGAAGGAGCGAAGGTCAGGAGCCACCCGGAGCTCCAGGGGGAGCTGATTCCACAGAGTAGGCGTGCCCACAGAGAAGGCCCGCTCCCTGGGAGTCACCAGTCGACACTCTCTGGCTGACGGGACCCCAAGGAGGCCCTCCCTGTGAGAACGCACCGGGCGATGGGGAGTTCTTGCTGGCCGCAGATGGTCCGCCAGGTATCCTGGGCCTAAGCCAGGATTTTATGGCCTTCCTTGCTACAGTTCTTAAGATAATTATTGTAGCCGCCGTGGTGGCACAGTAGTTAAAATGCAGTATTGCAGGCTAACTCTGCCCACAGCCAGGAGTTCGATCTTGATGGGCTCAAGGTAACTCAGCCTTCCATCCTTCTGAGGTCAATAAAATGAGGACCCAAATTGTTGGGGGCAATATGCTGACATTGTAACCTGCCCACAAATGGCTATAAAAGCAGTAGGAAGTGGTAGATAAATCCAAGTGCTATTTCTATTGCTAGTTGTTAAGTGAATCTGGCGTCCCCATTGACTTTGTTTGTCAGAAGATCTCAAAAGGGGATCACATGACCCCAGGACACTGCAGCTGTCTTAAATACAGACCAGTTGCCAAGCATCCAAATTTTGATCACATGACCATGGGGATGCTTCAACCGATGTAAATGTGAAAAATAGCAGTAGCACTTAGATTTATATACCGCTTCACAGTGCTTTACAGCCCTCTCCAAGCAATTTACAGAATCAGCATATTGGCCCCCAACAATCTGGGTCCTCATTTTACCCACCTCGGAAGGATGGAAGGCTGAGTCAACCTTGAGCCTGGTGAGATTCGAACTGCCAAATTGCAGGCAGCCAGCAGGCAGTAGAATTAGCTGCAGTACTACATTCTAACCACTGTGCCACCGCATCTCTTGGTCATATGATCAAATGGTCATAAGTCACTTTTTTCAGTGCTATTGTATCTTTGAATGGTCACTATTGTAAGTCAAAGATTACCTGCATATATATGTTTTCATCTAGTGCCCTTGTTGTGACCCAGGCCCAAGTAGGTAGTAATCGACTCCAACAGTTCCAAAACAAACCGACTTTATTAGAACAGTTCATTAGAATTAACTCATTCTCGGCATAGTCCAAACTAAATTAAAGCAAACTTTTCATAACACAAATTCTTCAGTCTAATCACCAACCTTGGTATAATTAGGCAAACTGCCAAAGGCTTCTATTGGCAAAAGTTCAAAAGCAGAAGACGCCGACAAGAGATAAGTGCAGCAAGACTATCAACGTTGTTTTCCGACAAAGAGCCCAAGAGTTGTTGCTGGTCTTTTAAGCCTTATGGGTGGGGCCAATCATCTCTTGGCCCTACTCCCGAGTCGCCCTCTTTGCTTTAGCTGCTCTTGCCTTCTGGCAGCTCTTCTCATACGTGCACTAGGAACAGGCTCCTCCTGTTCCTCTGCCTCTCTGTTGTCAGCCTCTGGAGGCTCCGGAGTCCACACATCACTCCTCAAAAGCCCTGGCCCCATCTCTGCCTCTGACGCAGAGCCCTCATCCGGGCCTTCCCCAGCCTCCAGAACTGGCCCCTGTTCTTCCTCAGCCTCATCACTGTCCGACTCCACTGCCAGCTCCTCAGGCTGCTGGCAAACCACAACAGCCCTTTAATAAAGATATCTCGGCCATTTGCCCCAAGCTGTGTTACTAAACAGTAGATACCTGTTGGTTTCCACACTCTCAATAACACCACCAAAAACCTCTCCGACTTACGATGTGATTGATCAACTTTGGTTGATAACACAGAAAAATGGCATTGGTGTAAGTATGCCTCCTCCGTGGCATACACAGCTTCCTAGCAGCTTAGAACTATTTAAAACAACATTCAAGAACGACTAAGAAATAACTATAAAAATTCATGATACTGTTTAAAAGAGGGAGAGAGGCAGAGAGAGAGAGAGAAAGAGACAGTTGTAACCAGAGCAACCCTAAAAAAAAAATATATGTGATTTGTTTTCCATGAGCTCCCAGAGAAAATAACAAGATGTCTTGGTCTGAATTGCTATTATTGATTGTCTAACAGATTAAAATCTGCAGGCAAAATAGAAGGCAGGTGATGGAGAATGGAATCGAAGTCGTTATCTTTTGTCCCTCTACTCTAGAGAGGACCTTCTTCATATCTACCAACCTCATGGACTTTATGTTCCAATGAACATGATTAAGTTGGAGGCTTTTTAAGAAGAGATTGGACTGCCATTTGTCAGAAATGGTGTAGGGTCTCCTGCTTGGACTAGATGACCTACAGTACAAGGTCCCTCCCAACTCTGTTAATCTGAAGTTAGGTGCTCTGCAGAATGGTCATCTAAAATCTATAGATAGAACATAGGATTCCTCATTGGGAATTTATTTTTGAGACAGCTCCTGGAATCCCATTTCCAGATCCCTTGTTAGAAACATGGAAACCAAATTCAGTGGCATCGTTTTTTCTGGCTCGTGTTTACCAAAATTGGAAAAATAAGTAGGCACTTGAACCTTCAATAGATATAATATATTTATTTATTTATTTTTATAAGCTTACATTTTCCCACCCTACCCCACCCCAAAAAAGTGACCCTGAATAAATGGCCTTCGACTCCTGTGAGTCCCTTGGACTGCAAGGTGATCAAACCAGTCAGTCCTAGAGGAGGTCAACCCTGACTGCTCTTTAGAAGGCCAGATCCTGAAGATGAAACTCAAATACTTTGGCCACGGAATGAGAAGGAAGGACTCACTGGAGAAGAGCCTAATGCTGGGAAAGACCGAGGGCAAAAGAAGAAGGGGACGACAGAGAATGAGGTGGCTGGATGGAGTCACCGAAGCAGTCGGCGTGAGTTTAAATGGACTCTAGAGCAGAGGTGGGCAACTATGGCCCTTTTATGACTTGTGGACTTCAACTCCCAGAATTCCTGAGCCAGCCATGTTAGCTCAGGAATTCTGGGAATTGAAGTCCACAAGTCATAAAAGGGCCATAGTTGCCCACCTCTGCTCTAGAGGATGGTAGAGGACAGGAAGGCCTGGAGGAACGTTGTCCATGGGGTTGCAATAGGTTGGACATGACTTCGCAACTAGCAACAACAAAATGGCCTTCAAGTGACATTGCCCCCATACCTTCAGAGGCTGATGTGGGAAGGAAAACACTTCATCCTTGTCCATAAAATATTTCCTTTCACTGATGTAGGATTTGCATCCTAGAAAGTCATGCAGAATTTTGCAAATCAAGTGTCCAAAGGTCAAAAGTCGTTTTAGACTGCATAAGAAAGAGTAGTGGAAGTTTGCAACCAATTTCCAGTGGAGGTACAGCTAGTTATTGTTGTTGTTGTTGTTGTTGTTTTATTAATTTTTATTTATTTATTTAATTAATTAATTAATTTTTATTTATTTAATTAATTAATTAATTTTTATACCGCCCTTCTCCTGAAGGACTCAGGGCAGTGAACAGTCAGAATAACATACATATAATGTGAAATAAAAACAATTTAAAATAATTAAACCAATTTGGCTCATCAGTTAAGATCCTCTGCATAAAATTTAGACAATTTGAAAAATTTATGCCAGCCCGGCTTGGTGAAAGAGGAAGATCTTAAGTGCCCGACGGAAAGTACAAAGATCTGGGATTATTCTTATCCCTGGGGGTATCCTGTTCCAAAGGGTAGGTGCCCCCACAGAGAAGGCTCTCCCCCTGGGAACCACCAGTCGACATTGCTTTACTGACGGCACCCTGAGGAGGCCCACTCTGTGGGAGTGTACTGGTTGGTGGGAGGTTATCGGTTGCAGAAGGTGGTCTCGTAGGTACCCAGGTCCTAAGCCATGGAGCACTTTAAAGGTAAGAACCAACACCTTGAAGCGCACTCAGAAGACCACTGGGAGTGCAGCTCGCGTAGGAGAGGTGTTACATGTGAGCGCCATGTCGCTCCCATAATTTCTCCCATAAAGTTCTCGACTTATGACCAAAACTGAGCCCAAAATTTAGGTTGCTAAGTGAGAAATTTGTTAAGTGAATTTTTTCCCGTTTTACAACCTTTCTTAAGCGAATAATTGTGGTTGTTAAGTGAATCTGGCTTCCCCATTGACTTCGCTTGGCAGAAGATCGCAGAAAGCGATCACATGATCCCTGGGAGACTGCAACCGTCATAAATAGGAGTCAGTTGTCAAACATCTGAATGTAAATCATGTGAGTGTGAGGATGTTGCAACGGCTGTAAGTGTGAAAAAATGGCCGCAAGCCACTTTTTTCAGTGCCATTGTCAATTTGAACGGTCGCTAAATGAGCTATTGTAAGTCAAGGGCTATTTGTAGTGGGACAATCCTCGATAACTGAGTTTAAATATGCTTGGGATAAACACGTGTCCATCATCTAACAAATATCTACGGGACCACCTGCTACCCACCGGCCAGTACGCTCCCATAGAGAGGGGCTCCTCCGGGTGCTGTTGGCCAAACAATGTTGACTGGCGGCCCCTAGGGGGAGAGCCTTCTCTGTGGGGGCACCTACGATCTGGAACGAGCTCCCCCCAGAGATACGGAGGATCCCGGATCTGCGCACCTTCTGCCGTGCTCTCAAGACCTTTTTATTCCATCAAGCTGGCCTGGCCTAAATCTTCTCCCCTTTTTAAATGTAAATTTTAATTTGTTTTTAAATTATTGGGTATTTTAAATTTGTTTCAGCCAAATTATTTAATTCGTTTTTATTCTATTCTAAATTTTTGTATTTATGTGTTTTATTCTGTGGCTGTTCACTGCCCTGAGTCCTTCGGGAGTAGGGCGGTATAGAAATCCAATAAAATAAATAAATAAAATAAAATAAATATAAAAAATAAAATAAAATATAAAAATAATGAATAAAAATAATAATTTTTAAAAAGAGAAAAAAACCAAAGTCAAAGGGCAGTCTCGATGGGCCACTAGCAGAGGTAGTATTCAGCCGGTTCGGACTGGTCCTCCCAAACCGGTAGCGGAAATCACTGGTGGGCCCGCCCACCCATCCATCCACCCACCCATCCATCCACCCACCCCGTCTCTATGCCATCCTATTTAGGCAGGTTTTTGAGGTGGGTGCATGTGCAGAAGGCACGCATGCAAGCAAAGCACATGTGCGGCGGGCGCATGCACGGAAGGCAGGCACACATGTGAACCAAGTGCACATGTGCAGGGCGAACCGCAGTGGTAGGATTCAAATAATTTAACAATCGGTTCTCTGCCCTAATGATTTCTTCCAACAACCAGTTTGCTAAACTGCTCCACAAGTTAACAACCGGTTCTCCCCAAGTTGTGCGAACCGGCTGAATCCCACCACTGGTGAACCGGTAATAACATAATGTGAATCCCATTTCTGGCCACTAGGTCTGCTTCTACTATCCGTATTCTATGTTTCTATGATGTGCAACTACAAAAAAACAGAAATTTCTTGTAAAACAGACTCAAAGCAGCAAAAGACTTGAAGTGTATCGGACGGGAGGGATCAGCCCAGATTAAATCTATAACAATTAAGGATTCTTTTAGATCTAATTGGCAAAATGTTGGCGTTGATCAACCTGCCAGTGTTATCCGTTGTGTCTTGTTTATCAGCGAAGGGCAAAGGCCGTCCTGCAATAGATTAAGTTGCTCTTCTTTTCGTCTCCCTTGTGAGATACTCTCGGAAGACAAATGGAAGAGAAAGAAAGATAAATATTAAAGAAGAGAAGGGAATTGAATGATCTTTCCTGGAATAAATCTCTTGTCTAAGAATAATTCTGTTTCGCTTAAGGTTTGAATGGTGAAGGGAAATTATCATTCTTTCTATACTCATGATTAACAGATTAACAGAGTTGGAAGGGACCTTATAGGTCATCTAGTCCAACCCCCCGCCTAAGCAGGTGACCCTACACCATTTCTGACAGATGGCAGTCCAGTCTCTTCTTGAAAGCTTCCAGTGATGAAGCTCCCACAACTTCCGAAGGCAACTTCTGTTCCATGGGTTGATTGTTCTCATTGTCAGAATCTCTCCTTGGTCATCCATTATTCCTTGTCTGGCCTTAAGGTGCTTTGGAAAATAGCTTGACCCCCTCCTCTCTGTGGCAGCCCTCAAATATTGGAAGACTGCTATCATGTCTCCCCTGGTCCTTCTCTTCACTAGACTAGACATACCCAGTTCCTGGAGCCGTTCTTTTTTTTTTTTTTTTTTTTTATTGAAAAAGTTTTCAAATACAAATTTTTTCCCCCTTTTCCCCCCCCTCTCCCTCCCCCTCCCTAACCCCCCCTCCCCACCCATCCCCCCTGTGACTTCTTCGTAACAAAAAAACCCCTAATTCATAACAGATTACTTACTCCCTCGTCAAAATACTGACCTTTACTTACTAAAAATATTATAAATATCATAACATCCCCCTTTATCCATACATTTCAGAAAAGAAGAGAACAAAAAAAAACAAAAAAAACATTATACTATAACTATTATAAAATAACTTCTAATTTAACATAATAGTGTTTTATATCTATATATTATTACAACAATTCAAAACCACCTTCCACTTTAAAACTATACGATAAATCCTACTTTAATATTTAATCTTCTATATATATTACTATAACATTTCAAAGCGACCTCCCCTTAAAATCTAATTTAACATTTATTCCACTCTATCCATTTCCTCCACTCCCCTAAATATATCTCTTAAAAATCCCTTTTCTTAAACTAATCAGTCTGTAGTTAGCTTATTCACCCACTGTCCTACAAATTTACCATACACAACAATTCTTAATATCTTTAATTCACTGCCCACACTACTTAAATATATATATATATATATTCCATTATGTCTAAATAAAAAAAAAGAAAAGACAATAACTTTAAATTTATAGTCCATATAATATCTTCTTTGAGGTCTTTCCACTGGATTGTTAAAACCAACATCCATAATAGGGTAACATAGCTTGCTGATGCAACAGTTTATTCAAGATCTTCAATCATATCTGCCCCCATCAGTAGTAAATATCTTCTTATATGTATAAAAGTAAAAACAACCACCCGAGTGACATTATAATTATATTCCATATAATAATAATTATGGGTTTCATCAGGATTATTGATTTCCATCATCGTAGTGGGTAACAACCGGATCTTCTGCATGCCCCAGCATGATTCTCTTGCCTTATGATTCAAGATAATTATAATATGTTTATCAACACAAAAAGAAATATCAAAGTAGATAATTCAAATCCATCAGTTTGAGGCTCTTTCCACGTCCCAAAATTATGGCAATGCAGAGATCTGCCACTATCCTCAGGATGATATAGACCAATATGTCGCCTCCTCTATGTTTTCACATAATCATTCATATTTTAAAGACACTGGCTTCACTGTTGCTTGAGTTAGAAATTTCTATTTTTATACAACCTATTTCTTTTTTTGTTTTCTTTTTGTGGGTTTGACTTCGATCCTGGTTTCTTTTCTACAGATTGTGTGTCAACTGGTCGGTCTTCATTCTGCTTTGTAGATTGGTCGTATTGATTTTGTTTTGATGTCTCATGTTTCTTTTTTATCCCTTGTATATCCCCTAATTGGTTTCCATGCTTGCCTTGATATGTCATCACATTAAAATCAGATGGCACTTCTCTCAAATTTGTAGATAATCCAGCTGGGGTGTCCGGTAAATCCAAAGGCAATTTATCTGGTACATTCTCTGTAATTCGATATTTTCCCTTTATTTCCAGCTCCTTCTGCTTATCCTGTATCATTCCTGAAGAAGTTAAATTCATGTTCAACCTATTTTGATAAAATTCTTCCGCTCTTTCAATAGTATCTAACTGATATCTTTCTCCTTGATGTCTCAGTATAATACCAACTGGGGCATTCCACCTATATGATATATTTCTCTTTTTTAACTCAGACACCAGAAAACCAAATTTCTTCCTTTCTGCTAATATCTTAGGTGGGAGTTCCTTGTAAATCCATATCTTTCGTCCATACAATTGCAAATTAGAATTAAAAGAATTTTGCACAATATTATTCCTAATTTCCTTGTCCGTAAAATAAATCACCACATCTCTAGGCAGTTGCCTTTGCTTAGCAATCCAGGAATTTATTCTGAGAACTCTGTCAATCCTACAAGACACTTCCTCAGGTTGAACCTTTAAAATCCCAGCTAGAATTTCAGAAGATATTTTCCTTAAATCATCTCTATTATTTTCCTGCAAACCTCTCAGTCTTATCGCATATTCTGTAAAATTATATTGGACCATGAGAACCTCTTTTTCAATCCTCTGTTGCAGATTTTCTACATTACCAGACATTTGGTCAGCATCCATTTTAGGTTTTTCTTCTGAGCTATTATCCTGAGTGTTTATCAAATCATTTTCAATTTTTTGAATTCTATTGTCCAATTTATCTTGAATTTCATCCATTTTAGACTCTAGTAAATTAGTATTTGTATCCAACTGTATCATAAATTTTGAAAAACCATTAACCACTTTTAAAATTTTTTGCTCCAAAAAATCAAACTTAGATTTTACCAGTTCTTTAATTTCCTGCTTAAATTCTTCAAGATGCTGATTCACAATCTCATCCCTTCTTTCAATCTCCTCTAAGAGAAATTCTATTATATCAAAATCAGGTTTCTGAGACTGAAGAGTTAAAACTTGTTCCTTTAAATTGTGGGTGAGGGAATCCCCCCCCCTTCTTGTTTATCTGACTTTGTAAGTCTCGGCGCCATGTTTCCGCCCAGGCAGGCTTTGTTAAAAAGAAAAAAAAAGAAAAAGAAAAAAAAAACAAGAAAAAAGACTTCTTTCCAGTCAACAACAATATCAAGTCTCCAGGAAGAAAAAAAGAAAGAAAAACACAGGAGCGAGGTTTTGTCTACAAATGTAGCCAGTGGTATTTATTCCGCTACATTGTAATAATAGAAAACAGAAAGACTTTTCCTTTCTGCCTCTTCTCCAGCTGCTGCAAACGCCATTTTAAAAAACTTTTTTCCCCTCCTTTCCTTTCCTCTTCTCTCTTAAGTTATTTTTTATTTTTAAAAGATAAGTAGAATACTTGCGGTTCAGTATTACAGATCCAGCTCACATTTTCTTTAAGTAATCTGTTAAATTCACAGGCTTGCTCTTGACGCCTGGCTCTGCATTCGCAGAGGTCTCCCAAAGCCCGGAGCGACGGCTGGGGATATGGGGCATCTCATCCGCTCCGTCCCAAAAGAAAAAGAAAAACTTTTGGGACTCTGCAGAGAGTTCTACCCACCCCTGCCGGCTCTATCTCCGTTTCCTCATGGAAACGGAGTTTTTTCGAGCCGCCGTTCCGTTGTGAAGGCGGCTCTGACAGGCAGTGGAAGCTGACGATCCCAAAGGAACGTCTGGCGGCGGCCAGCAGCAAACAGGAAGTCCCTGGAGCCGTTCTTCATATGTTTTAGCCTCCAGTCCCCTAATCATCCTGGTTGCTCTTCTCTGCACTCTTTCTAGAGTCTCAAAATCTTTTTTATAGTGTGGTGACCAAAACTGGATGCAGTACTCTAGATGTTACGAAAGATATCTTATTTAGGAACTCACAAGCTGTGCGTGAGTGCGGTGACCAATGATTATGTTTTTGAAGTTATGGTTCTGCTGTAGGGTTTGGTTCCATTTACCTTCGCTACCGGTTCGCAAGGGGAACGCATCAGTGGTGGGTTCCTCCCAGTTCAGCCTGGTTCGGCTGAGACGGTAGCGGTGACGATGTGAAGTCACCGAACCAGTTTTCTTTGTCCGGGAGCTGGGCAGATACCTAATGTGCTTGCGCAGAGCGATCACGCGCGAAGCGCGTGCACGAAGAGAACCGGTAGTAAAGCCGGTTGGAACCCACCCCTGGAATGCACGTGTCTGCGCACTCGCTTCTCCCACTCGCAGATGCTTCTGCGCATGCGCAGAGTGTCCGTGATGACATCCAGGTGGGTGGGCGGACTCCCCCCCCCGCCACTGTTACTACCGGTTTGCAAGATCCAGACCGAACTGGTAGCAACCCACCAAAAAGATAATTTTGAGTTTTCCCCATTTTGCTCTAACATTTTATATCGACCTTGGTCAGAAAGTATAAATAAAAAAGCACAAATATTTTGTTTGGTGGAAGCAGAAGTTCCACTTCTGAACAAAGGTATATTTTGGTCTTGTGAGAATATAAACACGGAACCTGAAATCTCACTTTTGGGATGGTGTTCATTCGCATAACTCTGTGGCCAGCTTACAATCCAAAGTAACCAACAGTAGAGCATATTAGTAGCTCAGGGTTGAACTGTGGGGTCCCTGGTGCTCTCTGAGCTTGGTTATTTCTTGAAGACATTTCACTACCCAACTAAGTAACATCATCAGGGTTAGCAACTAGGGTTGGGTAATGAAACATCTGCAAGAGAGCAACCAAGCTCAGAAAGCAACACGGACCCCATAGTCCAAAATAGGTTTATTGTGTAAGGGTAGTTCAGACTGAAAGACATTCAATTTACAAATGAATTAGGTTGCAGATGGGAATCTGTCCATGTGCAACAGAGGTGATAAAAAAAATGAGTCGATGGTAAGAAAATACACAAAATGATGAGACAGGTCTCAGAGACCCCTGGGATTGCTCCAATCTGATTGCTTCAGCTCTTGGCTAATGGCCAAAGGACTTGGGATCTAATTGGCTGTGAAATGAGTGATCACAGTTGTTGCAATACATGGGGGAATTTCCACATAGTGGGAGATTAAAGATCTGAGTGACATGCAGGCCAAAAAGAGAATAGAGGTTGAACAGGAGACATTTACTCCTGGGTCTTCTCCAGAGATGGGTTTCACATATTTTTACCACTGGTTTACCACCTGTACGCCAGGAGTGGCAGCAACCCAGTAGCTGCTTGCCAAGAACTTTACTCATAGAGGGAGGGGTTGTTCCTCTGGCAGATAAACCCAAACAAGATACACACAGTTAAAGAATTGTCAAGTCCAGTCCGTATTAAATCCAAGGCAGATAACGTTGTTTCCAAAGATACAATGTGACTCGCTAGTAGTTTAGTTTTGTCCGTCACAGAGTCTGAATGGCCACCTCACCCCCTTTTATCCCCTGTGGGGTGTGGTCCAGTGACTCAGCTTAATCTCTGGCACACCTCGTTTCTGCTGCGTGCGCTTGTCTCTCCGACGCTGGCATGGATCCAGCCAAGACTTATCTCCGTCACTGTCCAACTGCGAGGAGATACCTGGCTCCTGGCCAATCTCTTCTCTTTCAGGAGACACCTGAGGCATTGCCAGAGAGGAGGGTCCTGGAGAGGGAGGCCTGGCCAACTCCTCTCCTTCATGTTCAGAGCCTTCTCCCTCCAATAAATTGGCCTCGGGGGTTGGAGTCACAACAGGTAGTCCTCAATTTACAACCACAATTGAGCCCCCAATTTATGTCACTGAGTGACAAATTTGTTTAAGTGAGTTTTGCTCTCACTTGACGACTTTCCTTGCCACATGTGTTAAGCGAATCGCTGCCATTGTTAAGTCACTAACATGGTTGTTAAGTGAATCTGACTTCCTCGTTGACTTTGCTGGTCAGAAGGTTGCAAATGGGGATTGTGTGACCCCCCAGGGACACTGCAACTGTCATAAATGTGAGTCAGTTGTCAACTGCCGGAATTTTGATCGTGTGACCGTGGGGATGCTGCAAAGTATGTTTCTTTTCATCTTGCGTTATTTGTGCATGGATGTGTGTGAGGATCCCCATGATTGGACTCTGTCTCTTGTGGTCACAAGCTGAACGGATTTATTTCTGGCTTGGCTCAGGGGTGAAATCCAGCAGGTTCTGACAGGTTCTGGAGAACCGGTAGTGGAAATTTTGAGCAGTTCGGAGAACTGGCAAATACCACCTCTGGCTGTCCCCAGAGTGGGGTGGGAATGGAGATTTTGCAATATCCTTCCCCTTCATGCCCATCAAGCCACACCCATCAAGTCAAACCACACCACACCCACCAAGCCATGCCCACAGAACCGTGTAGGAAGTTAGCACCCACCCCTTTCCTAGAAGAATGAAATATTTTAGGAAATATTAAAAAGGCAGAATATTATGTTTCCCTGGATGAGAAATGGAGAAGCATATTTTAAAGACAAAGCAGCTCCCACCTTCCTGCTCCCCCCCCTTTGTCAATGGGCCAGAGGCAGAAACTCAATCTTTGTCAATGGACCATCATCTGCAACACAATACGACCCATCTAGCAACAGAAACTAACACAATAGGACCCATCTAGCAACAGAAACTCACCACATGGCACCTGGGAAGATTACATCAGCCAGCAAGGCTAGCTAAGACCCCCACCCCCTGGGAGTCTGACAACCAATCAGGATACTCTTTTGGGGCCCCCAGGAAATTCAGAGCCCAGAGAGGGCATAAAACCAAGGCACTCTCAGCATCTCGCCCCTTTTCTGTTCAGGAACTCAAACCCATGTGATCCTGTCCACCATTAAACCATCTTTCCAAGCAGTCTCCATGTTTCCAGTGTCTTTTTCCCCACTTGAAGCTGAACCCAGAAGGATATTTTCTTCCTACAACCAGTAGTAAAAAAAATTGGATTTCATCACTGACTTGGCTGAAGTGTATTTTAAAATAATCTCTGTCCCTCTTAGGAGATTGTGGATCGCATATTTTCCCTGTTTGCAGGAATTCTGTCTCCCTCTTTCTTCTGATGCCTAGGATTTCCAAATCTTTCAAAGGAAAGTTATTTGCTGTCTTGTCTTTGGAGCTTCCGCTCATAGGACTCATGGGAATATACTTCCTTTTTTTATATATAAAAAATATGACCAACCAATTAACTTTAATTTTCATTCAATAGAGAAACAAGGAGGGGATTTTTCCAAAATTTAAGGCAAGTGGAAGGGAACATGGACTCTGCTCCTTATTCAGTGTGGACATTGCCTTCAAACTCCTTTTGAGTGATCAGGAAGTGGAAATGATGAAGCGGGTGACATGGAGATTCTCAGCAGTCGCACTAAAAGTAGCTGAAAAATGGGGGGGGAAAGAGCCTGGATGCTGATATCTGAGCAGATGTAATAAAATAATGATGGAAAAAGGAAAATGAAAGAAGAGAAGAGAAGAGAAGAGAAGAGAAGAGAAGAGAAGAGAAGAGAAGAGAAGAGAAGAGAAGAGAAGAGGGAAGGAGGAAGGGGAAGGGGAAGGGAAGGGAAGGAAGGGAAGGGAAGGGAAGGGAAGGGAAGGGAAGGGAAGGGAAGGGAGGCGAGGGGAAGAGAAGGGAAGGGAAGAGAGGGAAGAGGGAAGAGAAGAGAAGAGAAGAGAAGAGAAGAGAGAGAGAAGAGAAGAGAAGAGAAGAGAAGAGAAGAGAAGAGAAGAGAAGAGGGAAGGGGAAGGGGAAGGGGAAGGGGAAGGGAGGAGGTGAAAGGAAGAGAAGGGAAGGGAAGGGAAGGGAAGGGAAGGGAAGGGAAGAGAAGAGAAGAGAAGAGAAGAGAAGAGAAGAGAAGAGAAGAGAAGAGAAGAGAAGAGAAGAGAAGAGAAGAGAAGAGAAGAGAAGAGAAGAGAAGAGAAGAGAAGAGGGAAGGGGAAGGGGAAGGGGGAAGGGGAAGGGGAAGGGAAGGGAAAGGAAGAGAAGGGAGGGGAAGGGAAGGGAAGAAGGAAGGGAAGGGAAGGGGAAGGGAAGAGAAGAGAAGAGAAGAGAAGAGAAGAGAAGAGAAGAGAAGAGAAGAGAAGAGAAGAGAAGAGAAGAGAAGAGAAGAGAAGAGAAGAGAAGAGAAGAGAAGGGACCTTGGAGGTCTTCTAGTCCAACCCTCTGCTCAAGCAGGAAACCTTGTACCATTTCAGACAAATCTCATCTTAAAAACTTCCAGTGTTGGAGCAGATTCATTGAATAGATGGGGTGACATCAATTTAACGCAAGCTGATTTAATGAGGTACTATTTTCGTTAGTATTGATTTATTTTGATTTACATTCCGCCTTTATTATTAATATTTTTTATTAACAACTCAAGGAGGTGAACGTATCTAATACTCCTTCTTCCTCCTATTCCCCCCCCCCCCAGCAATAACCCTGGGAAGTGAGCTTGGCTGAGAGAGACAAAGATTGGCCCAAAGTCCACCCAGGCAGCTTTCATGCCTAAGGCAGGACTAGAACTCACAGTCTCCTAGTGACTGGCCCAAACTCAACCAGCTGGCTTTCATACCTAAGGCTGGACTGGAACTCATAGTCTCCTGACATTGGCCCATAGTCTCTCAGTTTTCATACCTAAGGCAGGGCTAGAACTCAGCGTCTCCTGGTG